>NC_136486.1:101825792-101878292 GCF_053919585.1 Euprymna scolopes | reverse complement strand
AAGGGCAAACTCGTCGCCGGGAATGAGCTGCCGGCTGCAGGCCACACAACGAAAACAGTCAATGTGATAAATTTTACTTTTGGCACGCATTACAAAATCGTTCCGGCTAAATCCAAGACCACACTTTGCACATTTCGTTCCAAACAACCTGCAACAACAAAGAAAAAGTAAAATAAGTACAAATTTGAATCTAAACTACATGATTTATCTATGTTCAGTATTTATTTCAGTGCTCAACGCGCAAGTGGGGCTACGTAGTACGGCTTGAAAATGTATATACACGCTATCACAAAGTTCTAATACGATAAAATTATGCTTTACCTATCATATAAAGATCTGTTGTCCGCATGTCCAGGTAAAGTATAAAACTACAAAAGAACTTGAGCGTCGTTCATCTGGATAAATAACATCTAGAATTTTGAAAATCCATTCTCTGGGGCGGGTCAACTAAGACTGATTTGTTAGGGAGAATCTATTATACAAAAGAATTCTCTGCGTGTGGGGGTGTTAGTTCAGCTAGGGAAGAATGGCCTGCGAGTAGTGGAATGAGGAGTTAGGTATAGGTAGGAGTAAGATTGATGAGAAGGAAAGAGACGGGCAAATAGGCGGGTCGATAGAAGTTTAAATATAAATTTGTTACATTTGCATCGGCCAATGCATGGTAGACCTGCTCTTCGTTAAATAAGAACAGAAAAAATATACCGCTCATACAATGCTCGGATGCAATGGCTTGATGAATCCTAAAGAGGAGGAGACCTAGAAAAAGAGCTTAATGGCTATATATCTTTTCAAAACTTACTAACATACATATACATGCAAAATAAAAGTCTTGTTATTCAAAATTCATGCCAATTTTCAAAAAGAAAAAACCTGTAAGGAAGGTAGGTAGACAAAATTTTAATAATCCGACAAGTACAAATAAAGAAAAACCTTGTTTCATAGAGTATCGAAACAATGCAATTCTTCTCATCAGAGGAAAGAGGGTTGCAAAATATACAATAAATTTTGCAGGTTAATTGAAATGTGTAATTAATCATACTTGCATCAAAAAAGTTATTTAACAGTTAATGACAGTTTATAGGGAGTCAATGAGATTAATACAGCAGAAAACGAGAAAAAGGATATGATAAAAATCCAATGGGAAAGACATAAATCCGAAACGAGTTCATTGAAAATCCATTGGTACTCCATAAGAAAACGATTATACATGTCCAGGGTAAATTACAGCTTCCACACAAAAATTCATAAAAAAGCAGACCAGTGAAGTTTCTTTTTTTTATAAAAGCAACTTTTAAAAGTAACGTGTGTTTGTGTATATATATTATACACAGACATGATGAGATGTACTCGCAGGAATACATAACTCATGGCAGGTTCATCTGTATAATGCAATTATTCTTGTTAGTAATTATGTTATCACATTCTACACTCATTAAATAAATAAAAAGATCATCCGATGGCTAAAGATAATTTTCTCAACTACTTGAAGATTCACCGGCAGTCCTAATAAAATGTTCCCAGTTTTGCTCCTATACTTTTACTGGAAGGGTTGATGGTGCCCCTGACCTATCCGGGCGTAAAATACATCCAAATATATTTTAGCCAATTCTCTATTGAATATTATATTGTTCATAATATATCATCATCGGCGGTCACTCGTGTCCGAGTAAGACTGTCCTCCGTTGTGGCTTCTGTGGGTCCTCAGGTGAGCATAGAGCCCAATCCTAGACCCAATTTGTCTTGTGCAATTTGGGCAGATAAAGGTAGTGGTGGTGGGGTGGGGTGGGGTTGGGTGTGTCTGGTTAATAATCTGTCCTTTCTGTGCTTGCGCCTATCCTCAGCAGTTTTATTTAGGTCACTACTATAAAGCGCAGCACCTTTGTGGACAGCGCTCCTCCATGCCAACCTGCTCCCAGCCACGTCCTCCCATGTCTTAAGGTCCATGTGAAACCGCTTTAGATTTGCTTTGATGTTGTCCTTATACCTCATCTTTTGGCCACCCTGGGCACGCTTTCCCTCAACAAGCTGAGAGTAGAAAATCTGTTTTGGGAGGCTTCATAATATATAGTACTGATTCCAAAAGTTTAAAATAATGACCTGGGTGCCATCAACTAGAATCGAAACCAAGACATTCAGCCCTCCAACCGCGTTCACCACCATTTGAGCTAACCCGCCCGATAGAAAAGTTTTGGAATTAAACCATTTTAGCTATGATTAGTTTTACGCATGCGCAAACTAATACAAATTCGTCGGTAAGATGAACTAAACGGTTTGCATTTCAACTTGCCCGCCATGAGTAAAAAAATCCAGCAAGTATTTCTGTACGCGTTATTCATCCATCCAAACAAAGACTTTACCTGTTATAAACAATCCTTGGTGTATGATTGCTATTTCCTGTTAATTTCAGTGGTATGTGACCAGTAGTTCAAGAGTTTCTCGGTTAAATATTTACACGTAGGCAGAAACACATAAATACATCTGTTTTATTTATATAGATTAACGAGTCATAAGTTATTAAGGTTTAGAATACTCGAGAAGAGATTGAGATGGATAGATTTAAAAGCTAAAGAATTATAAATGTTATGACCGAGTTGAAAATATCCAAACATTGTATTTATGAAACAGAAGTCGATATTTTTTTTTTTTAAGTTCTCATGGCTTCTCTAGGCCCAAAAGCCATTCAGGGATAATGGTTGATGGTAGCGGGTCGGACAACGCCGTGGAAATTGAAAAGAAATTGAATATTTATGAGGATGGCTCAATAAGAACTTAGTTATATTGCGTTTTATAACAGCCTTATTATAATGAGTTGAGAAGATGCTCCACGATTGTCTTCAACAAGCGGGCAGTTCTAGGAAATAAATTTTGCTCAGGAAATTTTCGCTTTGTTTCAATGATATATAGAATGTAGGGAAGACGGTTGATAGTGATTATAGCTAGATAACTTCTGGTTGTGAATACTTTACAGAGGAGGGGCATGGCGTGAAGCTCAGTAGAGTACCTGTTATAACGATACAACAGTAATTGTATACACGTAAATAGGTTTGAAGTTCATACTCCTTCATAACATTAGTACGTAAATGTACACAAGACAAACTTCGCTACAATGTTGCTTTCCTGGCGGCAACACTATGGTCATCAAATCTAGTGTAAACAAACACTTGTGGTATAACGTCTTTAGTCAAACAGTTATCGTCGAATGACTCATCCCTAAGAAAAATAAAGCGTATCACATTACATAGGACGCATCATTATCCATTAGGCCCGGAGATGCAACCCATGTTTGCGTTTCTGACTTTTTGAGATGAGGATTAGTTATTTGTATTTGGATTCATCAGACTACCGTTCTCATCTTGAGTGTCATTAGCACAACGTTTCGGTCAATGTAATCTCTGACCTTCATGTTGTAGCTTGAACAGCAAAGTTTCTGCCGAACTCAGGAATTTGAACAAAATTTCGAACGGAGTCCTTTATTTACTGAACGGGGGTAGCATGCTCTTGTTCCGTCAGCCATGACGAGATAGACGTCCTAAGTAATTCGTAATTGTATTTTTAGTCGCCTTTACTGAGAATTGAACCTTTAATGTCCAGGAGGAAATCATTGCAACGGCCTGCGGCGCAGTGGTTAGAATACTTGAGAGAAAAAAAATCAATTGTAAAAGTGATATTCTCCTGAAGGTTGAAGGTTCAGTTCTTGGTGTGGGCAACCGGAAAATACAATTACGAATTACTTAGGACTTTTATCAAGTGATGACTTATACAGTGAATGCATGCTATCCTCGTTAAGTAAATGAAAGAATCCGTTCGAAATTCTGAGTTCGGCAGAAACATTCCCGAGTTCTACAAGCTGCACCTGAAGAAGGTCGGAGGTTACATCGACCAAAACATTGTGAAAATGACGTTCAAGATGAAAACAGTAGTCCGAAATAAGAACTCACGTTTGTTCATGAGAATTTTTTTTTTTTTTTTTTAGTAATTACACTGAGCAAGGTTATCGAAAGTTGATGTGTACAGGATAGAGCTCGAATTTGATCTTCGACTAATTTATGCCTATAAAAGTGAGGGACATTTTTGTTTTACTTTTATTTTAGAGCAAACCTTGCAATCGCATATTACTTCTGACATCTAACGCTCAAGCCATATTCTCCACGCGTTAGAAGCCCGAAAAGTAGTATTAAAAAAAAAAATTAGCAGCTGTTCCAGAAATGGAAAGGGGATGAGCACAAGCACAACCAGTTTAGAAGAATTGGTCAATCGAATTAGTCTAATTACGATCGATAGAATTCGCCACCCCCCCCCTTTTTTTTTGTTACTCTTTCGTTTAACTAAGCTTCCCGCCCTCCTCAACGCAAACACGGATTTTTCACTTCAGAATTTCTACTTTATAGCGGCACCAAGTCTCGCACACTTGGCTGCAATCATCTTATGGAAGGTCTTTTTATTATGTTTTTGTGTAGGCTTTGTTTCATCTTATATTCCTGGCCGCCCGCCTAGCCCTTTGGTGTTTCACCTCGACGACCTTAATAGAATCTCGTCAACACTGATGAAGACAGAAAGAGTTGTCCCTACTTATAACGTGCTAGGTCAGACGAGGGCGAACGTGTCTCATTTAATAACGTCAAATTGCTGACATCGGGTTTCACACATCCGGCACATTGTCAATTTGATGAGAAGATACAGCAATCACACGCACAAATACATAAACACAGAATATATACATTTTATGTTAGAACGAAATTGATTACATATCAAAATTACTGGTGTAGACGTCTACTGCATTCATTTACAATTTGGGGTGCCATCATATACAGGCTATCTTTGCCAAAAAATAATTCGAAAACCAAGTGACGATCCCGTAGCCTTGTAATAATGAAAATCCCGAATTTCTCCCGTAAAAAACACTATAAAAAGTAGAAATAATTATATATATATATATATATATATATTGCACTGGATAGATGAATTAATTTATATACACATCAACACATATCTACTTTTGGCAGTGTCACTATTCAAGCATGTCTGATTGAACACGAGTTATTCTTTTTCCGATTTTTCTTGATATCTTTTTCATTCACCGAGGTCTTTTTTATTCGAGAAGAATATGATAGAACACTTTTTATACAACATTCCTCCTTAAATAAAAAGATCGCTCGGCGAATAGAAAAGATATCCAGAAAAATTGGAAAAAAACAGAACTCTGTCGAAAAAGTTCCCTGTTAACTCAAAACAACTAGGTCAATTTTTATGAATTTCCGTAAATCAATTGCATGTCTGCGAATCGAAGAAATCCCATTAAAAGAAAAAGCAGTCCGATTTTACCGCACGTTAACACTTTTATACAACCTAACATTGCAAGGGCGGGGTGAGGTGCTTTATCACCGCACAAGCAAGCCGAAAGAACCCAGCGTATAAAATTAACCACCTGTTATTTGATAAAACAGAGGAGCGTTCGAAATTAGTGTTTCTGCTCAGAATACAGTTGAATCATCATACTGACACTTGTTTTTAAATTTGAATCCAAGTCATTATATAAGAATAATTTCATGAAATAAATAGTATGTTCTCTACAGTGCAATGAAGACTACAATGTACTGTAAAATAAATTACTGCAGGGAGGCATGCTAGTTTCCTCCCGGTGCACCACGATGGGTTCCCGAGTACAGCAGGGAAATCAATCGATTTGACTGACGAATGGACGATTTCACCATTTTCGATGACGAACGTAATGAAAGTGTGAACCATTCATTGATCATCATTCAATCCCGAGCATCGTCCATTCTCCCTGCTGGTATAACAGGAGCCGAATAGCGTAACGGTTAGGGACGTCGATCGTCGCCTAGGCGGTTAAGTTTCAAACCTGGCTTGAGGTAGTGGCTAGTCTAACCGCACTAAGTTGTGATACAATGAAACCGTACTGTATGGGGATGAGATATATATATATATATATATATATATATATATATATATATATATATATATATATATATAATGAAATTAAAAAAAAGAGTAAGTGTTTACCAAATATACGCAATGGTAAACTTCAATCTAATATAAATACCAGTATTTATATATAGATATTTTAATCTCAACAAAATAAAGCTCAATACACAATAGAAAGTAGAGCGTATATGATAAAAAATAAAACCAAGTTCAAATTTACAATCAAATTTACTGTTCGACTGAATACTCAAAAAAAAACAAAAAAACAAACAAAAAAACAATATACAAAGTTATATATATATGTGTGTGTGTGCACACGGAAAATGGGGTTTCTTCCGGGTGATTATTTTTTATTATTTATCAGTTTATTGCTTCTTACTTCATTTAACGATGATAAGTATCATTTTCAAAATCGTGAAGATTTCCCATTGATATTCGCCGATGAAAAGTGAACGTGCCAGGTTACGAACCTATTGATCCATTTCACTTCTGTCCGAACCTCATCCATTTCATTATATCTACACTCTTATCTCGAGCATCTCGTGGGGAACTTTCCACCTGATTTGATCACACATTTTTTTCCTTTTACTTCCTTCATCGGTCTTATCCTGACTGCCAGAAATACGAAAAGAAAAGAATGGGTGGAAAAGAGACGCGATTTCACGAAGAAAAGCAGAGATCAAGTTTTCGCACATTTTTTTCCCCCAAATTCTTCCTTCTCCCTCCCCATCTTCCACTTTCTCAAATAGCCGCGTCAAATTTGTCAAACGAATGACACACGACACTAGCTCCGGCCTAGCACTATGAAGAGTCGGCTTAATTGTAGAGTTGGTCCGATCGAACCTATCTTCCGTTTTGCTCTACTTCCAATCCACCCAGAACCTTACCACCGTATGTGTGGTCAGTTCAAGAAAACTAGAATAGAGAAACTGTGTGTGTGTGTGTGTGTGTGTGTGTGTGTGTGTGTGTGCGCGCGCGCTCAAAACTGGTAGTAGAAAGAATACACAATAAGAGATCTCTGCAGGAATCTCCGAGATCAGAGAGATGGCCTGCATCCGAGAGGATAATGGAATGGTTGTGGTCAGATGCTGCATTCCCACGGAGAGACGCACCATTATTTCTGACATGGTGACAGCTTGCTCGGGCTTCCGAAGCAGTTTCGCAGAAATCGTACGAACCAAGTCAGAGGGGTTAATGCATAGCATAGGAAAGATAAATTGCTCAGTGACATTCAAGGCGTAGCCATACCGAAAGACAAGAGGAAATCCTAAGGAATATATAGAGCAAGACTACGATACTTCTATAGATCAGCAATAACTGGACGTAGAAGATGTTACAATTGCATAAAAATGGTCTGTCTCTTAATTATGCTACAGCAAGTTATTGAAATCGCTCAATACCATGTCTACATTGCTGATTTGTGTTATGCATCTATTTTTTTAAATCTAGGAGCTCATTTGAACACTTAATGAAATTCTCTGCCGATTCATCAGATCTATAAAGACCATTTTTTAAGAATTCTACCTTCTGCTGATAATCTATATATCTATAAAATTTAACCTATCTGTCTGTCTGTGTGTGCCTGAGTACATTTCCTTACGCAATAACTGTCAATTTGAAGTGTACAGATTTATAATTTGATATACAGGGTACCGAGATTTGAGAACATCTGATCTGTTTTCGGCCAGAAATTTGGTTGTTAAGGGGTCAAAGTCCAGCGATTTGACCTTTGAGAACTCTACCAAACTCCTCCGACAATTTTGGTTCTAAACACTTGATATTTTTATATAGGTTCTCTGGACATGGATCTAACTTAATAACTTGATTTGAGCCCAAAACATTAATGTTAAGGGGGTCATAATAGGGGAGAAAGTTAAAAAATTGACCGCTTTTTTTTTTTTTTTTTTTTTGCTCAACATACACCGCCAAACACCGGGGCAACGCCGGGCTGAAATACTAGTATCACAATAAAAGCTAATTTTCCTGTAACGAGTTTTATATCTTCGATGAAAGTGATATATAATAAAGCTACATAAATGTATTCATATTTCATCCCTGCATTAAATCATCAGGCTAAGTGTTAAGGATTTAATAACATTAACTACATCTACTCACGTACTCTTAGAGTAAATTATTAAAATCCATATATAACATATGTGCATGCATGAACTTATATATATATATATATATATATATATATATATATAGTATTTAAATATATATCAGGGAGCGGTATAAATGTTTAAAATAATCTACATAATATACCTTTCCGTTTCAATACTTGTACATCATCAGCACCAAAATATGGCTTACCTTTTTGTGGCCCCAACGAGGTACAATGAGTACTGAAACATAACTGAATTTACGTAGGTCGTTTGTATGGGACATTTATTGCTATTGGTTTAAGTTAGTTATCTCACACTAGCTGTGTGGGGAGCGTCCTGCTTTGCCCAAGTATAAAATACACTTAAATATATTTTAATCAGTCCAGATTTTGTATATATTATAATAGAATCTTGATTTCAAAGGAAAAAAAAGTGTATTAAGGTGCCATCAGCAAGAATCGAAACCGAAACTCTAGCATTCAAAGCTGGTGATATAACTACTATACCAACATCACACGCATATAAACCGATTAAATTAAAAAAAAAAAAAAACTAAGACGAATGGACAAAATGTTTAATTATTTTTTCAAGTTTGACCCATTTTGTACCCCATTAAAACAATTTTAACCGGCTAAAGACCCATAAAAGAACGGTTTGTAAAAAAAATACAATCCAATCATTTGAGGCCCCTAGCGCCGAACTGCGACTTTATTTTCGGAGGAGATAGAGTTTGAAAATATGGAGACAGACCGACAGTTATATAGCCGTTTATATATTACATGTTTGGAACTCAATTTAATTTAATCACAAGAAAAACACACACACACACACACACGCATGATTTGATTTTAATAATTACTAAAACATCAAGAATAGAATCGATCAGTCGAGAACGGACAGTATCGTTTCGAGTCACTGAGCATGATTAATATTTTTCTGTCTCAGTTTGTCCATATTTTAGTGATGGACACGGAATATTCGAAGTGCTGGATGAATGTAGTCTAATTTATTATTTATCGAACCCAAAAAGCCGCACGGTGGCCTTTTGCTGTCATCTTCATCTAGCTGAACCTGCATCCACTGACCTAAATTATACCATGAAATAAAAAAATTTAAAAAAATAGAAAACAAAACGGAGATAGTGTGACGAATCTGTGGGCTGGTAACGTCTGGTGCAAATAGTGACAGTAAAGTTAGTTCCACCTATCTTCGGTCGAAAACAAAATTAACATGAAATGAGCACAAGAATGAAATCAAAAGCAAGTAAAAAGGCATGAACCAATTTTCCCTGCACTATGTGTCATCAGCAAATACCTAGATTAACGGTCATTACGAAGCTAATTCCGAAATCGAACAGAATCAAGATAGCAAAGCAGCACATCTAAAATATACAACCACCTCAATCACAATAAATCATTAATTAAATGATTCTATCCACTAAATTTAAAACACGTAATCCATTTTCTAATAAGAAAAGAAAAAGCTCCAGAAAAAGAGGATAAAAAGGAAAATTGCCTCAGTGAAAAAAAAAGATTTATCCCTCACTGAGCGAGGACAGCGTTTTATTTAGCCCGGCGATTTCCTACAAGGATGAAACCTGTAAGCATCTGTGGAACTTAATTGACGTATATATATTTTCATAACTTATTGCATGGCTCTATTCACATAAGCACGGCTAAAGTAAATACTTTAAATCGATACGTAAAATATATCGCCTTATAACATTTTATGTGGGTACATGGTTTTTAATATATATATATATATATATATATATATATATATATATATATATATATCCTACTTTCCAGAGTAACCAGACATAACTACAAACAGTATCGTTTCGTATTCTACTCAAAGGATGAGAAAGATGTAAAATTATATAAGGTTCATCATTTTAAACGAAAAAAAGTTGGCCTTCTGTAAATTAAGGTACAGTTTTCAACTTACAACCATTCGTTGTATATATAAAATATTAGTGTGGTGGTGGGGCTTTGCAGGGTATAAACTCCATAAAAAAACATTTTAATTTGTCCAGATTTCGTGTATATTATCATACAGTCGTGATTTCAAAAGTAAAAAGAGACAAAAAAAAAACTATTTTGGTGCCATCAGCTAGAATCGAAATCAAACTGTTGCATTCAAAGTTCATGACGTTACCAATGTAACAACGTGACACGGATATGAACTGATTAAAAACTGAAACTGAACTAAGATGAATGTAGAAACTGCTTAACGATTTTTATCAATTTGACCAACTTTTGACCCCTTAAAAATGATTTTTAACGGCTAAATGCCAATTAAAAAACAGTCCGTAAAAGAATTCAATCAACTGATGATAGAGTTTGAAAATATGGAGACAGACATATAGCCCTTTCTCTATCTCTCTCTCTATATATATATTATATATATATATATATATATACACACACACACACACTCCTAAAAATGTGGAAGTTCTTGTGTATTGATATTCATATTGAAAACCCTTTTTCAATTTATTTTTAAAAAAATATACAACTTTGTCATATATTAATCGTAAGACTGCATTCATCTGCAGAAGATCTCTCTAATTTCCATATTATTTTAAAAATTCATTTTAAATTTATTCCATATTAGTTTTTTTTTTCAGTTTTCTTATGGGATGCTTACCTTTAGTTAACTATTACATGTAATTATATTCATAAAGATATTCTACATGATTTATACCGGCGTAATATTTGCATAACATGTTTATAGTAAACACAAACCTCTTCTATATACATTTATGTATATATATATATATATATATATATATATATATATATATATATATACGCATACATAAATGTATATAGAAGAGGTTTTTGTTTGCTATAAGCATGTTATGCAAATATTATATATATATACATATATATATATATATATATATATAAATACTTTTATCTACGTTACTCCTGTCGTTTTGTTTTTGTCCGGCGACATAAAACTTCATATATAAGGTATTCGAACCCATGCGAAATTTTGTATTTAGGCTTTAGCCGGAGAAAATCGGTGCAAAAGTGGGAAAATTAAAAAAAAATAATAGAATTTGCCAGGGTAAGGTTGAACGACGGTATTACGAATATGCATGTGTTACGTGATAAATAATAATTCATACTTTAATTTTAAGCCTTGCAGCAAACATGTTGACATAGCTCAGGAAGGAAAAAGTAAATCGTAAGCTACGCGTTTTGGTTTCGATTCTCGGTGGTGGAGCACGAGCCTTTTTTTTTTTTTTTTTCTTTTTTTTTTTTTAACTTTTTAAAAATCATTACTATATAGTGGATCCAATATAATATAAATATGAAATCTACATTAATAAAAATATCATATTTAAACGCATTTTATGACCGGGCAATGCCGGGCGGCCTGCTAGTAATTTATAAAACTCACTACGTATGTCTGTGTGTTTCCGGCTCCATATTTTCAAAATCTATCTCTTCCGAAACTACAAGTCGCAGAGCGGCAGAAAGAGCCTCAAATTATTGGAATTTTATGGACCGCTCTTTTATGCATCTTTAGCCGGTTGAAAACGTTTTTAAGCGGTCGAAATGGGGGTTAAAATTGAAAAAAGAATCGTTATTCATAATGTACAGTCATCTTAGTTTATTTTTAATCATATGTTGATTCATATGTTGTTAGTTACATTGATACAGCAGCAACGTCACCAGCTTTGAATGCTAGAGTTTTGCCTTCGGTTTCGATTCTAGCTGATGGCACCTAAATACATTTTTTTTTTTACTTTTGAAATCACGACTTTAAACAAAGTTAAATATTAAATTTACGTGTATTTTACGACCAAGAACCCCCCCCAAGCTAGTATATATTATAATAAAGTTTTATTCCTTAATTTTCATCCTTAAGACAGACTTGTATACAGTTTTATTCCAGTAGGATGTTTTAAATATATATTAAGATTAAAAAACAAAATCGACATTCATTGAGTTACATCATTTGGATATTAGATAAGAGAAACACTATTTTAATAATTTGCTCAATATTGTCATTTGCTATACCAGAACAGTTTTAATTGCACTATTTAAATAATATTTATAAAGTAGATCTATTTAATTTATATTTAATTTTAATTAATAGTTGACAACAGTTGCGCTCAAAACCGGAAGTAAGCTTATTTAACCTATCAGAACTACTTTAAGTTAAGTTTTCATGGACCGAGATGGGCATATTTGCTACTTCCTTTAATCCAACATTGTCACTTTTCGTGACAAGTGTAGATATTCAGTGTACCGTAAATAATATGCGATAAATCCCTCCGCCCGGCAATATATTTCGTCCGCGCAACTCCGGGTATGTACAGCTAGTATACATACATATATACACATATCTATGTACACACACACACACATATATATATATATATATATATATACTTGTTTATTGTTATATAAACATGCTCACATCCCGCTGCTACAAATAGCCACTTGTTTCAATCAAACAACAGATATCATCAGGCAGCGACTTGACTATTCAAAAGTTCAATGAATAATCTTATAAGATGAATAATCTAATAAGGTTATTCATTGAACTTTTGAATAGTCAAGTCGCTGCCTGATGATATCTGTTGTTTGATTGAAACAAGTGGCTATTTGTAGCAGCGGGATGTGATCATGTTTATATAACAATAAACAAGTATTATCAGCTCTTTTTATTGAGCACTATCTAACAACCTCGTTGAATTCATTAGTCCATTACTTTTGAATATAAAAAACCCGAGTATATATATATATATATATATATATATATATATATATATATATATATATATATACATACACACAAACACATACATATAACCAGATAGAGAATGATTAACGGGCTCCAAACTGATAGTTGAACATAGACAAGCAAAAAAAAAAGCCATTTTTATAAGGGTCGAGGCAGGGTGTGGCAGATTATTGGATTACCTTATAATTATGTGCTGTTGATCATCCAAGCGTCAGTGACAAAAAGTACAAACAATTTAACTTTGACACCAGCTGCCGACTAGGTAAGGCTCGTTGCTTGGATCATGGTTTTAAAAGGAAACTTGAGCATATATTCCTTAGATGCATCCATTCAATCTATATTTATATCTAGAAAATGTAGTTTACAACCGAGGTGCGAGAGACAAAAGGGAATGACTTTTCAAACGTGAGCATGGCAGACCAAAGAAAATACCGTTTCAAATGTGAACATGACAGACCAAAGAAAATATCGTTTCAAACGTGAACATGACAGACCAAAGAAAATATCGCTTCAAACTTGAACATGACAGACCAAAGAAAATATCGTTTCAAACGTGAACATGACAGACCAAAGAAAATATCGTTTCAAACGTGAACATGACAGACCAAAGAAAATATCGTTTCAAACGTGAACATGACAGACCAAAGAAAATATCGCTTCAAACTTGAACATGACAGACCAAAGAAAATATCGTTTCAAACACGAGCATGACAGACCAAAGAAAATATCGTTTCAAACACGAGCATGACAGACCAAAGGAAATATCGTTTCAAACACGAGCATGACAGACCAAAGGAAATATCGTTTCAAACACGAGCATGACAGACCAAAGAAAATATCGTTTCAAACACAGCATGACAGACCAAAGAAAATATCGTTTCAAACACGAGCATGACAGACCAAAGGAAATATCGTTTCAAACACGAGCATGACAGACCAAAGGAAATATCGTTTCAAACACGAGCATGACAGACCAAAGGAAATATCGTTTCAAACACGAGCATGACAGACCAAAGGAAATATCGTTTCAAACACGAGCATGACAGACCAAAGAAAATATCGTTTCAAACACAGCATGACAGACCAAAGAAAATATCGTTTCAAACACGAGCATGACAGACCAAAGAAAATATCGTTTCAAACACGAGCATGACAGACCAAAGAAAATATTGAAAAAAAAGAATATAAAGATATCAAAGAACATTTTATAAAAGACTATATTTGTATTATTTGGATGATTCAGGTTTTTATATTCTCATCTTGAATGTTATTGTCACAAATGTAAGGCAAGTGGCGCAACGGATCAAGGTATTATGTACCAGTTCAAAACTACAGTTTTCTGAATATTGTATTCTCAATTCATTTGTTATTAACTAAAATTACATTCCTAAAAAGTTAAAATACCACTAAAGCGAACACACAATTCATGCTCGTGGATTTCACAAAGAATTCAATTTCGTGTATATTCTATTCTAATTGTCCGTTTTTCTTGTTGATAGTTATATGTTGCTAAAAAGAATAAACTGTACTTCGATGTAATTCTATCTAAGAAATATTTTGTCTGACTTTTTCGAATTGCTACCATATTTAAAAACAAAAATGGAACATAACACTTTATGAACAAATACAGTTATGTTCTTTTGTTTGTGGAGTTTAAAAAGGTATTTGAAATAAACAAATAAAAAGTAAATGGGTATTATTTTAACAAAAACAAAAAAAACGAAACAATTGCAATTAGAATCACTAACGGGCAACGCCGGGTAAGAACAGTAAGTATATATTAATATAACTAAAGAAAAATGAATTAAAAGGAAAGTTTTTAAATTAAATATTGATAAATACTAGCGTGATACTCAACGAGAAAGTAAGTTTTGCGGGTCTTTGTGTTTCTGTCTAACTTTCATTAACAATTTAATATACTGACATAAACAGATCAAGATATCGCCAGCCCATTATCAGATACCGCGCCTCTTCAGATTTCAGACATACAGATTCCGGGTACATATGTCTGCTGATAGAGCTTTCCTAGTGTGTGTGTGTGTGTGTGTGTGTGTGTGTGTGTGTGTGTGTGTGACCTACCACAGTACGCTTTCAATGTTTGCTTGGATAGTAATGTTTCCTAGACGCCATTACGAAAAAAAAATCGATCGGAATCAAATCAATACATGATCTATCTAGAATTCGAGCTGTAACTCGAACGGACGTCGACAGAAAGAGGCAGAGAAAGCAGAGACGAGACAGAAAGGTTAAAGATAAAAGGAAATATAGACAGCAATGGAGACGGAGAGAGAGAGGGGGGAAGCAAAGAGAAGGCGAAAACGAGACGAAGAGAGAGAAGCAGATGGCAGAGAATCGAGAACAAAAAGAAAACGCGCCAAACTGAATCTGTTTTCTAAACACGCGTCAGATTTAATAAGACAAAGAAAGATTGCATCTACACTAGTAATGGGACGATTCCAATATTTTTCTGGATTCCGATACAATTGCCGATTCCGTACTAAATTCTTGATTTCGATTCTTTATGAAATCTCGAAATATTTAGCTATAAAGTTATTTTTCGTGATTATCGATACAATACCCATTTCTAAAACACTTCTGGGCACATAAAATACCTTCGTGTGAAATTTCATAAAAATTGGTCCATCTGTTTTCGAGTTCATAGGGAACTAACTCGCACGCACAAAGCTCCTCTAATATAATAAGTGCATGTATATATATATATATATATATATATATATATGGAAAGAGGAGTTGTGATACAACGGAGCATTACTGTATGTGGATGACTATATTAAGCCTCCCTCTTCGGGTTGAGCACTGTCCTAAATCGCATCCTCTACTTAATTGGCTGTAAATACGAGGCTTTCTCTGTAAATAAAAAGACAAGCAGCTTTATAAAAGTTGTGGGCGAATGTGCGTTTGAAATAGACATTTGGTGAGGTCTTTTACGGGCGCCGCTTCCGTGAGTCGATGGGAAGAACTGCAGACAACACGAAGGTTCTAGGTTCAATCCTTGGCTAGCCGCACTGATGTGTTGTAATATAACGAAACAGTACTGTATGTAAATGACTACATATACACACACGTGTGTGTGTGTGTGTGTGTGTGTGTGTGTGTGTGTGTGTGTGTGTGTGTGTTTGATTTTTGTCTGAAATAGTGTTAACGGGAAAAATCGAACAAAGCAGACGGTTGTTGGCAACCTACAAAACAGATTTTCCTGTCTGGATTTTGGTTTTCAGCATTTGATTTTCGAGTTTATAAGTTGTTTTTATCTCATTTTAATTCCTTTATCTGAAATCTCCTTAGGCTAAACTCTTGAATTGATCGGGTTTCAATTTGAACACAGTTCGATTTTTTCCTTTATCAAAAACATATTTCGAGGTTCACAGCTACGAAATGATTTTCTGATTCTCTTTCTATATCAATAATCGGAATGTTATTTCGTGTTATCCATATAAACATACACAACCACATCAACAGACAAACACCCAGACTCTTGCAATTCTTCGTTTCACAGGGTAGACAGAAATCCAATAAACTGGTCGATTAATAAAAACGTTATATTTGTTTATAATATTCTACAAGTCTTGATCACCATTCTTGCTTAAGTTCTAAGCTCATCTAAAAATCTGCATTTTCTTTTTTTCATTATTATTATTTTGCTTGCCTGTCTCTCTTTAGCTTAAACTCTTATATATCATTATGACCTGAACTTCCGTTATAGTCTATACTAGTAGAACCACCCGGGTTGCATCGGGCAAAAATGTAATTCATTTTTAATTAAAACTTATCTTTAAATATCTCTTCATCTTCTTCTCTTCCCCCCTTTGACTCCTACCATCTTCCAAAACTTATCGATAACTAGTTTTTGACGTTGAAGTGGCGCTTTCTTGTAGCACCTTACACCTAATAGCTTCATGCTTTGTCTGAGAGGGTTGGCCTCTTCCTAATTATTTCTTTATTTTGACATCAACACCCGCACAAGCAATTCCTTTATTTAATAGAATCCTAGTGAAATAAGCCAGCATTTTCCCCCCCAAATAAGTAAACCACACTTAAAAAATGCACCGCCAACGAAACCTAGTCCAGTTGTCACCCATATAAAGATTTCCCTGATAAATTATAATATTATTGACTCGGGGGAACGCCGATTAACATCAACTTTGTTGATATTTGTTTGTTAGTTTATTTCTTTTAGCTGGACATACTAACATACAAACAAATTACTTTTACATACCGTAAACTCAGTCAGTAGAAACATATTTTAATCGGTTTTGCATTCAAGTGTATGAGGAGATCAAATCAAACGAAACATTACCGTAAAGTTTTGAACCATGCTTCTTTTACTGATGTATTAATGGATTAAAGATCTAGCTAAAAGTATAGTGAATCATTTTATTCAACCATATCCACTGTCTGGAAGTTAATTTACACATTATATAAATATATAATTACGTTTTAAAATAGTATTTAAAATATTTTTATATCAATGTTTCATCTTTGCAGAATCATCAGTGTGGAGAGAACTGTCCCGCTGATCACGTGATTAAAATCCCAGCCGTGTGTAACTCAAAATCCGCTCGCAGAATTCCTTTTGCAACTTTTTTCTGCACGCAGAATTCCTTCTAAAACATTACCACATACTAGCATTTCAACCCGTCGTTGCCCGGAGGTGTATGTTGAGCAAAAAAAAGAAAAAAAAAGCGGTCAATTTTTAAAACTTTGACCCTTATTATGACCTCTTAACATTTGTTTTGGGCTCAAATCAAGTAAGATCCATGTCCAAGGAACCTATATCTAGAATATTAAGTGTTTAAACCCAAAATTGTCGGATGAGTTTGGTAGAGTTCTCAAAGGTCAAATCAAACTTTGAGCCCTTAACAGCTAAACTTCTGGTCGAAAACCGATCAAAGATTTCCCCAAATCTCAGTACCCTGTATATCAAATTTCAAGACAGAGTTATTGCGTAGGAAAATACACAGACACACACGTTCACTTTTATAGATATATAGATAAAAACTTTCTAGAAGTATATTTGCACAGAAAGGAATCGTTGGTCATTCACACAACTATGTCTTTTTAACTTTCATCGCTCAACGAAAACGATCTTAGTATGCAAATAAAGGCCAAAACTAGGAAAAGAGATCAGTCTGTTTTTTTTTGTTGGTTTTCCTTGGAGTGATGAGGATGCTGAAGAGAAGACGTTTGTTTCACTGCAGACTGAGAAGAGAAAATAGCGTCGGCGATTGAGAAAACAATGCAAAAGAAATCTTAAGGAAAAATTAAAAGGAAAAAGAAACTTCGCAAAAAAGGAAGACATGTTCTCGTGTGTGTGTGTGTGTGTGTGTGTGTGTGGGGAAAGAAAAATAGTTGCGCTTGTTAGGAAAATAAATGCTAAACGAATTCCACCGAGTTAAGTTACACGCAGTGTTTTTTGTTTAAATATTTCTTTGAAGACTTTGAACGAGAGTATGGCGAGCGCACCGACAGGCAAGAAGCATTCGCAAATACTGTCAAGACATACACTACTGCTCATCTATAAAGCGATACGATCGTGCGAAACCTTACGTCGTACGCGTTATTAATCTCCCTCTCACGACGAGAAAATGTTACACAAGTGTCGGAAAGTGGGATTGAAGAGCCAATGCCCCGAGAAGCAGTTTGGCCTGCAAAATGACTCGAGAGCCTCGCCGAGATTCCGTTAGCTAAGCCATTCTCGAAGAGAGAAGGCAAAAACTGGGCGGCTGAAACTTCTAGAACGTCAGACTAGCAATATTCCACAGTACACAGAGGGAAGAGACATTTAAGAAATTGTCCAGACTACGTTCACTTTCACGCAGAGGACATTGACCGTGTTTAAGAAAATTTAGTAACCTCTGAATTTTACGAGAGATTCAATTATTTCAGACGATCGAATTGATTTAATATCGGTTGCAACCAAATCAAATTGATATTAAAACTGTTGCCTGGAATTGGCATGAATTAATATTTTTTTCTATTTATTTACATAGGTGAGATCGAATCGACGCGTTTACTTTAAAAAATTGTTTATTGAACGATTAATTAGAATCGGAAAAAGCGGCACCTTTGGGTGTATCGGAATCTGAAAAACGTGTGCGCAATTTCCGATGACAAAAACGATTCTTTTACTCGACTTTTTGTGATTTTGTTTAAAAATACCTTCTACCGCCGATAGTATTGATAAAAGAAGGAATATCTATTGATTTTAATCTAACAGTGAAACCAAAATCAATAATCATTCTCCATCACTATTTCTTTTATTAAAGAAAATATCTGCACATTTAACATGCGTTTTACGGTAATCAGGGAGAAGTGCTTTCATGGTTCAATATTTAAAGTTTTATAAAGGAATCGGTAACTGCATCGGAAATTTAGTGCGGAATCTGGAATTGTATTGGAATCGGGAATAATATTGGAATCGTCCTATTACTAATTGGAACTAAAGAAAATACCGTAATTTGGCGAGTAATACAATCTTTGGTAAAACTGCAGTTTAGTGGCCTGAAAATAATGCGTGACAAAATTGTGTGCAGGCGATTTAACTATTTCATTTTGTATAACCATTTTTAATTGGAGGATTTAGAGTTAATATATTTAGTTTTACACTCATAGTACACTGAAAACGTTTACATATTCCGAGGTAAGTGCTAACTTCCATTTGTATGAAAAATCCCTGGGGGGGGGGGTTCTATCGATTATTTCAGCATATGTACACATTGTAAGCGCGTTTTAAGATTACAAGCTTAAATGTTCCTTATTTACTTATATTTAACCAAAAAGAAAATCAAGACAAAACCATATCACATGTATACAATTTTGTATCTCATTATGTTCAGCCACTAAACTACAGTTTCCCTAATATTTTATACTAACAGGGCCCGTGGAAATTCCACAAAACGAGAGATATTTAATTTATGTGTTTATTAAAGCTGATATTTTTCTAGATATCAGTCTTTAATTTACTCCTTCAGTTCAACACTTCTTGGTAGACAATATTCTTTTTGTTCAGTTTTTTTTCTGATTTATTCTGTTTCTTTTTTGTTCGTTTCTTTTGTTGTTCTGTTTCTTTTGTTGTTCTGTTTCTTTTATTGTTCTGTTTCTTTTATTGTTCTGTTTCTTTTATTGTTCTGTTTCTTTTATTGTTCTGTTTCTTTTATTGTTCTGTTTCTTTTATTGTTCTGTTTCTTTTATTGTTCTGTTTCTTTTATTGTTCTGTTTCTTTTATTGTTCTGTTTCTTTTATTGTTCTGTTTCTTTTATTGTTCTGTTTCTTTTATTGTTCTGTTTCTTTTATTGTTCTGTTTCTTTTATTGTTCTGTTTCTTTTATTGTTCTGTTTCTTTTTTTTGTTCTGTTTCTTTTTTTTTGTTGTTTCTTTTTTTATCCGTTTCTCTTTTTTATCCGTTTCTCTTTTTGATATGTTTCTTTTTTATTCGTTTTTCTTTTTGTTCTGTTTTTTTTATTCGTTTCTCTTTTTTCTATTTCTTTTCTTCTATTTCTCTTTTTGTTCCTCTATGTTGCTTTTTTCAAGGGTTTCCTTTTTCAAGTAACGTTTCGCTGATTTTTTTCTTTGGTGAAAATAACGAGTTCATTCTCACACCATTCAACTATTTTCGTAATACATAATAGAAAACTTAACTACAAAGGGAGACTACTCAATCTTTTCAGGGGATGGTAAATTTGCCTTTTTTTAAAGCCAAAGTTCGCGAATTTGGCTCATTTTTAAAACAGGTTGACCTTCAAAAATTATTTAGCCTTTTAAAAAGGTGTAACGTATGGACTAACTAGAAACAAACGGAGTATTTTATAGATAGAAGAAAGTCCCTGAAGGCTTATCGAAAAACAAAAGGTATATCGAAAGAAAAATAAGTTTAGATGATTGTAGATATTTTTTGAAAGATACATTATGAGTGTGTGTGTGTGTTTTAATTTCGAGTGCAAGCGTACGAGGGTGTAGACGCATCTGTATATATTCGTACGATTGCGTTAGTTCGTGTATACATTTGCTTGCTAGTGTGTACGTGTGTAATCGCGCAGATGCGAGTTTATGGGTGCGTGTATGCGCTTAGAGGTGCATCAAACATACGAAGAAAGAACAAAAGAGACAATGATTGATTGATTGATACCCCCTCCAGGTAACTATATATTACGTGTTGAATATTTTTGTTGTTGTTCAGGTAGGAGTCACAAAAAAAAAAAAAGACAAAAATCAATTCAGACAATATTAAAATATTTTTTTCTCAAAAATGTTTCAATCCATTAAGTCGAAACATTCTAAAATGTTTAATGGTTCATCTGAAATAAAATTAAAAAAAATGTACAGATCCCTTTAAGATATGGAAGGACATTCATTATGTTAATTCATTCACGGTTTTTTTCCCTTTTGTTATCGCGCATGCGTCAATATTCGAGAAGGTAGGAGTGGTGGCGATGTTTTTAACAAATCAAATTTTTTTAGAGCAATCAACTGAATTGAATGATTTTTTTTCTTTGAATGGTAACTGACAGTGAAGAAGGGGATTCATAAGAAATATTCATTTCGATATTAGTTAACTTTGTCTTTATATACCCCTTAACGCAAGTGATTGATTGGCTTTGCTAACGCATCGATCGGATACCATATTATTAATTACCGCTCTGGTTTAGTTACATAAGGAAGTTTTCTTGCCGGATTTTTAAAAGCAGACGCCAATAGCATACGAGATGATAAATAAAACTATGCTATTATTATACAATGTTTTAATTATTACATTTTAATCCCAAACAAGTGCCACTTTGATGTATGGAGCTACTATCAGGAACATACGTTGCAGAGATACTATGTAGAGAGCTGAGCAGCTTTTAAACTTCTGCATGGCAATATAGTTATGGAAGCAGGAACCCGGAAGGGAATTCCAAAGTGTACCAGTTCTGGAGAAGAAACTATTAGAGTAGAAGGCTTTCTTACACCCGGGGATCTCTGTGTAGTTTTGGGACTTTGCTGCTTGTCGGGTTTGTGGGGTGGGGGTAGATTTCGTCGAGAGGGTACGAGGGCTTGTAGTTCTTCGGAGCATCCGCCATTAAAATACTTGTAAAACAGGCAGAGGGATGCAACGGAGGTTGGAGTGTTATAGGTAATGTAATGTCCTGCTTAGCTGGCATTAGAAAAAATATTTAGTCGGATTAAAGATTTAATAGGTATAATACTACTGAAACTCGTGTCTAGAATCCTTACTCCATTTTATTTCATCAAAACCTATTAGATGATTTTGATCTTGGAATATATCGGAAATTTAAAACTTTAAAGATGAAATTAAAATTCAAGGAGTTTTGATTCGTTGGTATCTAATGACTCCAGATAAATTTAATGTAAATCTGAAATCTTCGAATCTCTGAGGTTGTGTCAAAATTATTTCACTTCTCTAAAACTCATTTAAATACAAAAAGAATGTGGGTTGGGAGTTATTGATGCAGGTCTGATATTTAGATTCAGCATACGTTGGTGGTATCTGAACGTTCACGAAGAGCCTCAATTCCCTGTTTACATAAATTAAATTGAACTAAGTACATCCTATCTTGCACGCCTTTACGCCCAACCGCCACGTTCTCAAATCCATAATAATTGGTTTATTTTGGAATAAATCATGCGAACGCAAATGTATACATATAACTGTATTTTACGTAAGCAAGATATATACGTTCGCAAATCATTTTTTTTTTTTTTAATCAAAAACAATCGTAAAGTTTATCTTTTGCCTTAAGCATGGAGCCCGATTTTGTGGTGGGTAACGACAGAGTTAATGTTTTGGGAATGAGGGTCAAGGGTCATCCAATTTTGTAAAAAAAGCTGTTGGATTTACCCTCTGTAAACACTAAAATATATATATATATATATATATATATATACTATATGGTATTTAAGAAATTTGTATGTGGTTATGTAGTTTTAGAAAAAACATTAAAAATTCTAAGTAGTGCCAAGTTTTACCGTATACTTGAAAAACCGAAAGGAAATTTAAATTAGAAAAATATAGTATCCAAATATATAGCCATCCAAACAAACAAACAAAAAAAAGCCAAGCTAAGAATGATAACTCAATGTTATTAGCATGACTTGAACTAGAAAATTATGAAAATGTTATCAGTTTTACTTTGCTAACATATCATCGTTTATAAAAGATGACGACCATATTTTTCCATCAATTTAGCATAAAGCACTCATTCTAAATGAATAAGTTATGTTTTGCCCGGCAAAAAGTTTAGTGTAATATATTTCCATCTTGACAAGGCAGCGCTTCTTTCAATCATTAAAATGAATCTTTTTTCCGTCTTTATTAACAATTCTTTAAAAATACATGAATAATTATCTTCATATGAAGAAATGAACTCTCATTGTCTAAAAAGTCAGTCGCGACGTAAAGCGCGGCTGAATGTATCGATCCAATATGTCTATTGTTTCGCGACTGCCTATTGCCAATAGTACATTGTTTTACAGAAGTTGAGCGTCGTGGGAAAGATCAATTTATGACACTGACTTTCATAGGAATCGAGGGAGAGCGCGGAGGGGCAGAGAGAGAGAGAGAGAGAGATAGAAGCAGAGCGCGGAGGGGCAGAGCGAGAGAAAGAGATAGAGGAAGAGCGCGGAGGGGCAGAGCGAGAGAAAGAGATAGAGGGAGAGCGCGGAGGGGAAGAGCGAGAGAAAGAGATAGAGGGAGAGCGCGGAGGGGCAGAGCGAGAGAAAGAGATAGAGGGAGAGCGCGGAGGGGCAGAGCGAGAGAGAGAGAGATAGAGGGAGAGCGCGGAGGGGCAGAGCGAGAGAGAGAGAGATAGAGGGAGAGCGCGGAGGGGCAGAGCGAGAGAGAGAGATAGAGGGAGAGCGCGGAGGGGCAGAGCGAGAGAGAGAGATAGAGGGAGAGCGCGGAGGGGCAGAGCGAGAGAGAAAGAGGGAGAGCGCGGAGTGACAGAGAGAGAGAGAGAGATAGAGGGAGAGCGCGGAGGGGCAGAGAAAGAGAAAGCGGATGGACAGAGAGAGACAGAGAGCGCGCGGAGGGGCAGAGAGAGAGAGAGAGAGAGAGCGCGGAGGGGCAGAGAGAGATAGAGGGAGAGAGAGAGAGATAGAGGGAGAGCGGGGGGCAGAGAGAGATAGAGGGAGAGCGGGGGGCAGAGAGAGATAGAGGGAGAGCGGGGGGGCAGTTTGAAGCTGTCGTATAACTATATGTTTCAAAGAGACATAAAGATTATAACCTTTAAGAAAGGAATGCATCCGTATCCTCTTCTCAGGCAGGGATTAAACAGGACAGTGAACATGAGCAATTATTTACCTCTACTTCATGTGGCTAGACACAACTCTGTGGAACGAAACAGATTCGAACCTGGCATATGTTTTCAGCCAGTTTTGTTAGCTACTCTCAAACCAATATGCTATAGTGGACTATACTAAAGCCATGATTGTGAAACTTTTCGAAAAAGTCAAATCGGCAATCATACGAGTCTTTCGTGTTCCTCACCCAATCATCTGGCATTTTCCCTGTACAATAGACCCGGGAAATTCCAGTTCAGGAAATTTGTGCTTGCACAACTTATGCTTTAATAAAAACTGTTGAAGGAATACATGCAGGAGATATCCATGTTCGTTAATCTATAGACCTATACAATTCAGTTTTTTTTTCCTCGCTTTGGCATTGACATTAAAAACCTATATTTTCTATTTAAAAATTATTAAAACGAAATTTTTAATATACTCAGCCATAGATATCAAATCAACTATATAAGGGTTCATTTATTTGCATATTCCTTTGAAATAGAAAAACAAAAAAAAATACGAGCCTTTATTGATTACTTATTCATTTTTCGTGGTTTCTTATATGGATGGTTTCATTTTAGTATTATATTGAATTCTGTTTATACAGTCTCTACATTCTAATAATTGTGTAGAATTTAAGATTAAATATATAAATGATCTTGGCGGCGTGTGTGATAAAGTCTCTATCAAACTCCTGTGTGAATATTGGGTCTACAGAAATTAAATTTTATATATATATATATATATATATATATGTGAGAGACAGATAGACATACACAGAGAGACAGACAGACACAGAAAGACAGACAGGCACAGAAAGACTAACAGGCACAGAAAGACAGACAGACACAGAAAGACAGACAGACAAACAGGTAGCAGACAGAGTAATTTAATCGGTATCACACTTTCGATTTGGGTTTTAGCCAATAAAATAGTTGCTAAGGGATCAAAATTGGAAAGAAAAACAAATTGACCAGGGCCTGGCGTAGGTCAATTATAACAGTATTTTGTGCGCATGCGGCAATTTAAAATGATAAATTAAACAGCCTTCTGCATACATATGGATTTAGGTCGTACGTTGACGAATAAAGCTGTAAAGATATACGTTTTGGTTTCGATTCAAGCTGAAGACATGTATTTTTTTTTTACTCTTGAAATCACTATATATCATGTACCATATAATCATCGATAAAGAATTAGCTCTACAATAATAAACACGAAATTTGCATGAATTAAATGATACTATTTAAGCGTATTTTACAACTGGGTAACCCCAGGCAGCCTGCTAGTCATTACTATTACCGACAAGAGTTATTTTAAAGATAATGGAGTTGAGAAATTAGTTACTGTCCAATGTAGATATTTTTCTTCATACTAGCAATAGATACAAGTAAACGATGCAAATCGATTTACCCATGTACTGTATGAACACTGCCCCAAGATGTGTTAGACAATATTAGTATTTATGTAAGGAATACGTAAATACATTGTTTTGCATGTTAGAAAACAGTGTATGCGGAGTATTCGGAGAGATATCCTCGTGTGTATGCGTGCGACTTATATCGAACTAAAACCAGGAAAAAAGAAAAGGCGAAAATCGTTGCCATGGAATGTGAAAAGGTCATGGTTAAGGCGGTCAAGATGGGAGGTAAAATAATGGCAGGAATGAAGAGGAGGAAAATCGATAATCCTCAGGTAAGCACATCAAGAGGAAACGTGAAATTTAAAACTGCAACGTTGTGGATTCATTGTCGGCTGAATCAGCCTTGGAAAGATGGAAGAAAACGTTGCATAGGGTTACGTGGTACCATAAACATAAAGTGACCTTCCAATGGAATAGCATTTGAAATTTACAAATTTCTAAATTATAATATACTTTAAATAAGCTACAGAGAGACGTCCATATTTTATTCCCGCAGCAATTCATCAGGCTAAATTTAGCTTGATGAATTTCCTCGACGTCTCTGTGTAGCTTACTTGCCATAAACATATTTTTATACTTCTATAAGTTATATTCTCACTATATATATATATATATATATATATATATATATATATATATATATATTTGGAGGTTGTTATTGTTAATAGGTAAGGTAACCAGTAGTGTATAGAAAGATTACTACAAAAGTGCTCAATACTGAAGTCGAGCAATGTATATTTTTAATTTGTTTTTAAATAAGCAGTAATGCATTGCTACACAGTTTCTAAAAACTAGCTGACAGAAATATGCTCATGACTGTAGCAATACATTACTGCTTATACAAAAATATGTGTGTGTGTATTGTTCATATATACATAATAGCTATTTACCATCTATCCCAGATATCCCAATATTTCGTTTTTGATGCACACATCACTAGACGTCATATTTCTTATCGGTTACCTAGCATTCTCTCTCCCCTTCTGATGAGAAGCATTAGGCTTCGAAATACCTAGGTATAAAGAGCACCTACGCCCCTTATTCCTCATGATATACGTTTCCTATTGAATATATGATTAAATTTATATGCATTCGTATATATTTTTGTATTGTCGATTATACCTTTGTGTGTGTGTATACACACACTTTGTTTTATTTATTTATTTTTTTTCATATACATCTAGGTATTTTTCTATGTATATTGAGTTTTCCCAGCGTATCTACGTATACATCTTCGGAATAAGTATATTATTGTCTATTTTCTAAAGCATTTACTAAACTTCATAGACGCACCATATATTTAAAATATTAACTTTTATATTTTTCTCGTATATCTCGTAAAACAACGATTGTGCTAAATCTTTATAGGGATAGGGATATGGATTATAGTCGATAATAGAATTGTTATCAATAGTAACTATCTCTCTCTCTGTCTCATATATAAGAGAAAGAGCGAGAGAGAAGTTATTCACAGATGTTTCGACGTATCACGACTATTGAGTGTAGCTATAAAAGCCGTCTATTTTAAACCGATATATTTTTCATGTACGCTGGTACTCTCGGCACGAAGGTAATGATTATATTTGCTTACATTATCGGCAGAATGAACAATTCGATTTTTTTTACAAAGTGCAACTCTTTATTTTAGCTTCTAACCGTTATCTACCTCATTAGAGAGCAACACAGTGTAGAAAACTAACCGTAAGCACGTACACACATGCGTAACATGATTAAAATACTGAACGGGTAATCACCACGTAAAATGGCTAGTGTTTGCATCCGATGAAGAGAAAAGTAAACGTAGGTGATTTCATCGGTTCAGACACGTGCAACACACACACACACACACACACACACACACACACACACACACACACGAAAGGAAGCGTACAGTGAAGGTGGCATTTCTTTTCCTATTACGATTTCCGCGCTTCCACCGCCATCCATCCTTTGGTCTAAGTTCTTTGTAGCAAGATTTATGTCTCGATTGGACACGCCCAGATATATCTTTGGTAAAATCGGATTTTCCGGCAGTTATAAATATAGATGCTCAAACACGAAGGAAAAAAAAAAGAAAAAAGTAAAAAAAAAAAAAAAAAAAAAAAAAAAAAAAACCTCTCCGAAAATAGCATCGGCACGTGCGTTTACCTTTGCACTTAAGCCTGCAACCAAAAACTTTTGTGTGCATACATATATCCGTCCGCTTTTAGTTCAAAGGCGTTTGCATACATATGAATGACACAAATAGGTTTGTTATATATATATATATATATATATATATATATAAAACTTTGATTAGATTTATATATTGGAGTGTAGAGGATTTACTCTAAAACTAATTAACCGATCATTGTTTATACAGCGTCTACGTGTCTAAATGTATGCTGTATCTAGTTGAGTCCAAAAGCAGAAGCTTTTTCAAGAAATTTCACACCTTTATTTGTAAAAACGTTAATACATATGTGACATTATTTAAGTGTCTAAAAAATTTCACAATTGGCGGGGAGAGAGGAAATACGTGCATAAACCTCCCATTTAAAAATAAAAAAATCTAACGCGAATCTAATCCTTTCTTATAATCTTTCTAAGGGACATAACTTCTACGTCCTCTTTAAAAAAGACTGGAATTAGATGCCTATCTATCTATATACTATTATATAAAATGAACTTTGTCTCAGTTCGTTCCCTGTCGGCTCCGAAACGGATTGGCCGATTTTTATGAAATTTCACAGATATAATTTATGTATCTGGCAGTGTTTTTGATAGGTTTTGTACCTAAATGTCTTCAGTAAGTATCGATAATCGAAAACAAAAAAATTCTCATGAAAGAACGAACGTGCGATTTTGAGCAAAGATAACACCTTATACCGCCTAACCTCATCCGGGCATTTTGAAAGTTTTACTACAAAAGTAGAAAGTCCCGGCATATAAAATCAATAGTAGGTTCTTTGATATGGCAGGGGCCGGTTCAAAACAAATGTTTGTTTCGAGCAAAATTGATGTACGATACTTGACTTGATTTAATCCATCATATATAAAAATATTTCATAAAAACTGGTTCTCAACAGTGCAATGTAGTCTACAATTTAATGCTGGCGAAATTACTGCAGCGAGGCATGGGAAGCTCCTTTCCGGCGCACCGCGATGTATCACCAACTAAAAAGGTAATCAATCGATTTGATTGAAAAATAAGTGATTTTGATGACAATAAAAATACAAGAGTGTGAAACATTCGTCGATCATTCCAAGGCAACGTCAGGTCTCCCTGCTAGTAATGTATTAAGTTCCGTATAATTCTAATGGATTCAAATTTTCAAATCGGATTTTGTGCATTTCCTTTTTGACTAAAAACTGAAAATTCTCTCAAACTGAATTTTTCTTAATTCACGACTAATATCTCTTGTTAAAATTTCACTTTTCTTTTTTGCATATAGCTAAATTTAACATAGTCCATACTAGCCACCTTTACGGTTAGCAACTTATTTCTAAAATTAATAAGGACTATTTGATTAATTTAGAAGAGAATCCCATACATACAAATATACAAACAGATCTGCGCCGGAAAAAGGGTTATATTTGTTTGAAGTAGCTGAGTGATTTTGGCTACTTAATCGAATAATACTGTAATTAGTAATCACCTTAATGAACGGTTATTCATAGCTAGTGATAGACTTAAGTTCTAGTCTTTCGCCTATTTTTCAACATTTATCACAGATTGCTCTACCTTTCCGTATTCATGGCTTACACCAGCCAATCAGATTATTCTGTAGAGGAATCCGAATGTGTTCTTATTGATCCCAAACATATACATATAGCTAACCTTATATTAATAATTTGTTACGCACTGCAAATATGTTTTTTTTTGTTTTTGTTTAATCCGAAAGCGTGCACACACAATTAAATGAAATGCGTGTGTGTACGTCGTGATATTCTGTCATGGACTACAAAGAAATAATCATGAGAATAATATGCGCGAGAAATAAACTAGTGATAAAGACATTTTTTTAATTGACCTTGTAAAGACAGCCCACGAAAACAGGTATATAAATTTACAATCTAGGAGCAACCCAGTGTTTTCAAGTTAAATGTATAGCAAAAAAAAAAAAAAAAAAAAAACAACAACAACAAAAAACGCGTTATTTCAAGAGCATCAAGGTTGATGTGCCACAGTATTAACATGTTCTACCTGCCAGAAATAATGAGTAAAAAGCTGAAAGTTATGTTAAATAGAAATTTATTTTTTTTTAATCTATTTTCATGTGTACAGTTTAAACGAAAGAATTATCTTTCTCATAATTGAAACTCGATAAATATTAGGTTGGTGGAAAAATTTCGTTTTTTTTTTTACATATATATCTGATAAAACAAAAATTGCGCTAACCTAATACAACCCGAATTCTGTTGGTTGTTTTTGTTTTACGGCATATCAACCCTTTTCAGATTATTTAATGCCGAATCCAGTGATTTTGAAGAACAATTCTTTAATAGAGTATATATATATTTTTTTTTTAAGTCGGTTTCTATTTAACCCATAATTGGAACCCGAGCAGGTACTACAACTCCGGGTCAGAGTGGACCTGGGAGCCATGGCAATTAAAGGGTGGCTCCACACTCCCCAAAGCCCGCAAGCTGGGGCCTCACCGTCGGATATAGTTTAAGATCATATCCAGGACCCCGAATTCTGTGTAGAAATGTACAAAATAACTCGCCTATAATAAAGGTGAGTATAGCTCATGTTTGAATGCTATTATTTAAGCCAGCTAAACGGTTTGTTTAAATAATATAGAGTTATTATAAAGTAGATTCAGATAAGTAAAATTAACATATTTGTATCACTCAAGAATTCAAACAATACTTGATGTACGATCGTTTCTAAAACGAATGTATTGTTTATTTTATTTTATGTTGTAGATTGCTATAAATTATATAAGTTCGGCTTCCTATGATAACTAATATATTAGATTAATTCGGAGGTATATTCAATGAATTCATGGTTTTTTAGAAATGTGCTCAATACGTAAATACTAAAGTAGAGCAAGATAAACGTCTTGTTCATTTTTTACTAAACATTCAGGTATCGCTACACATTTTTGAGTATGTTTCAGTCAACTAGTTGTGATTATTTAGATATATCATAAGGCAATGTTCTTTTACAAAAGTCCAGTCGTTAAGGAGTGGATTTTTATAATATCAACCTCGGCTGTTTGCCTTTACTAAAAAAAAAATAAAAAAAATAAAAAAAAAGGAGGCTGAGAAGCAGAAGGGCTAAGAAAGAGAGTCAGATAAAAAAGATTTAAAGAACGCACTAAAGATGCACACATATTGATGCAGTTATGTGTGCACGTGCTTTTTTATGTTCTTTTTGTTGTTGTTGTTGTTGTTTTAAAGAAAATTAAAACAATGGAACGTATGTATTTTCACTCAAATTCCTGATAAATACACGGGATTCCAATTTGTAAAGAAAAGATTCATGTTCACGTCGAAAATCACGAAAATAATCGAAGATGATCAAACATTATTCAAACTAGTTTCTTCTTTCATCTCAGGAAATTTAACTCCGTTGTGTCTATGAAATCGGAATTTGCATGAAAATTACCCAGCCTTGATTCGCGCCTAAATATTCCAACCCATTTTCGTTGTAGACATTCGAACAAGAGGAACAGGCAGTAAATTGCTATTTTTCTCATAACTTCACAATAATTACATTTTTTCCTCTCTCATATATATATATATATATATATATATATATATATATATATATATATATATATATATATATATATATAAACTAGATGTATTAGTTTTTGTGCCAAAAAATAATACTGCCAAATAATTCGCTAAATTATATCTTTGTAGTCGGAGCGTGCTTTTTTTTCTTCCTATTTTTTATGCGCGTACACACGAAAAAGTGATGGGCATGTATTATAATTAAATATATATATATGTATATATATATATGTGTGTGTGTGTGTGTGTGTGTGTGTTTACGCGCACGCATACACAATAGCATTGTAACCATCCATGTACATACAGTTACCTACGTGTATGTGTAGTTTGTGGAAATTAAAAAAAAAAATTTTTTTTTAAACTGGAATTTTCCGTAAATTAAAACGTTTTAATTTGACACATCTGCGTTTTGTAAACCTCTCCAAATATATAACACAGAAGCATATGCTTACATATATTTACACTTATGCATCCAGGTAAAATGTGTATCCACAAGTAAAAATCGACAGAATCATTGTGTTTATATATATATATATATATATATATATATATAGTCCTCAATTATAAATAAGGAACAACTTACAAGGAACAAATACAGACAATTACAACTTACAGGGAATAAGGATTTTTTGTATACAAACATAATTCGACTACACATTTGCAAAACATTTCAGTCACCACTGTGCAAGCCATCCTTTCTCAAGCCAGAACTTATTCACACTTATTTTTGTGGAATGAGGCAGATCTAATCTTTAAAAGATCACAAGATAAATTACAAAATACTGTAAGAGCAAACATAACGTTAATTATGTATTTGATCAACTACTCTGAATTATACGCCTAAAACAGTCAAATGAAGGTTACAACACGGAAGAACGACATTTCCGGTATGGCTGCGTAGGTCATTCGAATTTAGTGCGACAACCATTAACAAACAACGTGATATAACGTGGGGCTTGGGAGAGTAGGTACACAGCAGTTTGGCAAAACCAGTAACAGTGCATAAAATATCCTCTCACACACACACACACACACACACAATTAAAAACATTTTTCTATAACAGCTTTAATAAGCCTGACATCCTTAATTTAGTATTCCGGCTTGAGAATGCCAGGTGTATTATAGATACCCACAAAAATGAAAACAAAGACAGGAGGTGCTGCCTTGATTATATCAGGCAGCTCATATCTTTCAATGAAACATGTGTTTAAATGTGTAGCCAAATTGTATAAATAAAACCTTTTATTACAAATAACTCGATTTAAAATAAAGCACTCTAACATATAAACAAAGCTTCTCCAGGTTCTTTTTTATTCTGTAGATAAAAAAAAACTCTGCACGGATTACTATTAATCTATCCATCTCTATATATATTCCGCTGTGAAGGCCTACTCGGAATGTCCGCCGACATGCGGTTCATAGGTCCTTAATTTCCTTTTATTCAGATGTTAGTTGCCTGCGGCCTAGAAAGAAGACACTGGTCTATAAATTCAAAGTGGTTGTGTGAACTGGTTCGAATTTCCCAATCAAAAATAATTATCATTTCCTACACTGATGATTTCATAAGCAGGAAACACTAATCTCTGTAAGTTTTAAAATTGTTGCTATTTATTTTAATATATATATATATATATAGCACAGAGAGAGAGGTTGCTTGCTTTAGTCTGTAACCCACCGCGTTGCACCAAGAGAAGCTTCATATGCCTTGATGCGGTGACATTCAACCAGAAATTATAATCTACATTGTACTGTAGAGAACCTACGGTCTTCCTTTTATAAACTTATGTTAATATAATGATCTAAATAACAGTTTTAAATGCAAAAGTTTAGTATCATTGTTCACTTGTGCTCTAAAAGAAACATTTCGAACGCACTCCTGTATTATCAAAACATCTACTGGTGATTTTATACCTCGGGCCCTTCTACTTGTGTGGTGGTAAAAAAATAAACTTCTCAAATGCATTTGTGATGCTATGTTTTATTAGAGTGTTAAGTTTCATTAAAATCAAACTGTTTCTTTCATCAGATTTTGCACTTGTTGATTTTTTATATTCTCGAGAGCTTTCTGATAGAAAAAACTATCTAAGAACACTCCCAGGCACAAAGTACATTTGTGTAAAATTGAACAATGAATAAATCGGCACAGCCTTTTCAGTGTCAACAGGTAACGAACTCTCACACATACAAAATGCGTTTTATATACAAGTCGCGATGACAAAGATGCGAAACAAAATGAAGAGCAAATTTTAAGTTGCAGTGAAACCTAGTATTTTTAGTCGCGTGCAAGCGACTCTATAAGTCACTCTGTCGGTCGGTCGGTCTGTCCGTAACACTTGTGTGTTTGGCCTTTTTAGTTAAGATCAAAGGTCTGTTGTTAATACATGCTGTTCTTAGCTTTGTAAGCTTTTCTTCGCCTTTTGGCCAAGATCAAAGTGTAGTATCTGCTCTTACTACATGTTGTACTTATGTTTGTAACTTTGTGATATAAAGTAGGGATCACTTTTCTTTCATAATTTAATGTAAATTGATTACTCACTTTACAACCAGTCAATTTCAAAGCCATTCAAGTTGTTTTTGAACGATTCCAGTTATTTTTAAGCATTCAAGTTATTCTTAAGATTATTCAATTCATCCTTAAGTTCATTAAAGTCATTCAAAGTCATTTACTTTTTATTTTTTAAGTCATTTCAGCCCATTTTTCGGTCATTTTAGTTTATCTAAGAATTTCATGTCAATCCTACATACACGCATTCATTCATTACATGAGAGCACGCGACTAATGGCTATCGGCCTAGTTATAAAAGAAACATATATTAGAACGTAATTGAGTCATAGCTTGGACTGAATGATCAGTATACGCATCTAAAACAATCGAGTAACCCTTAGTTTTACATCCCTATTTGAATACCAATACTAATAACAGGAAGACATCTATAAGAAAAGGCAAACATGGGTGCGCGCATTTGTGTATGTCCATTTTTTCGTGGCGGTACTCGACAAGGTTACTATTTTGGAGAAGTGTCCTTATACTTCCTAGATTATAATATCTCAAATTCGAAAACGGATGTCGTCTCTATCTTTATTTTGATCGGCTTAAAAAATAAAGATTCCTTGTTCCCGGCGTTTGTCTTTCTCGTATAAAAGACGAACTGATCGAAGCAAATGCGTAGCCTGGCCTTCCCGGTTTTCTGGGGGGAAACCCTTCATATCAGACAATTGCTCTTCATTAAGACACTGCCAGAGTTACCCTTTTTTGAAGGGATCTGGCTTTTTCCCAACATCGTGGGGAAACAAATAAGTAAACTGGCCTCCAGCCAGACGTTCATTTCTTCGCCTGCGTGAACTCATCCACTTGACTATTCATTTCTGAAAGTCAACTTTTTGATTGAAATCACTAAATTTGAACGCTTTTCACTTCCTGTCGCGTCATGGCCTAACGGTAAGATGACAGGTTTTCTCTCACTTTCTTTTCCGCCTTTGCGTCACGGGTTCGAGCATGCCTACCAACACTATTTCACACACCTATAAAACACCCCGGCAACGCCGGACACCCCTGCTGGTTTTAAATAAATAGAAACATCAATTGCATCATGGGAGTTTCGGATACAAAAGTCCTGATATCTTGTTGGCTGTTCATAACAGTACGTGTATTTACTTTCCTCGATAATATTATAAAAATGTAAGCTGGCACCCAATGCGAAACCAAATATAAAAAGGACATTAAAAAAAAAAATCCATTGTGTTTTGGCACGTATCATCTTCCATACTTGCAAAGCTATGTCAGCTTCGATCTGCCGGCCTCTTTAGTTGTTTTCCAATAATACAAGACCCAATGAAACAGTTTATTTAAATAACTTTACTGATTTATGGAAGCGCAGACGTCAGATATGATTACGTTACTAGTTGTTGACGCCGATTTAAGCAACTGGGCTGGTTAATGACGCAGACTTGAAAAGCCGTAGAAAAACGTGGTGAGAGATGACGCCTGGTTTATTTAGAGCGTGAAAAGGTGAGAAAGCGCGGAGTCATGCGAATTCAGGAGAGTAGGTAGAGTGTAATTTAGCGCGTAATAAAGACTGTATAGCGCCTAAAAACTGAAAGTGTCACCATAAACTCAAAAAAGCACATAAATACGCGATGCCGACCGATTCAATCATATTCAGTATCACAATCGAAATAAAATCATAGATTTGTTTCCCTATTCATCCCATCTATATTAGTATCAAAACTGCTCACTATCATGGAAATTAATGGAATACACGTTGAAATAATTTATATATCGTTAATGAACAAATACACAAACGCATCTGTTTAAGTGTCTTATTCGCATAGATACATTTTAAACAATGTATAATAAAACATTTGTGTTATTCAAATGCAATTTGATTTTCTGAGTATATATGTTAGCAGGTCGCCTAGTGTTGCCCGGTGGAAAGATACGCTTAAATATAAATTCATGCAGACTACGTATTCATTGTTAGAGAGACAATTATCGATCGATTATCGTATTGATCTAATATATTGTAGGGAGATCAAAACGCACACACTCACACGCCTTGGGTGCCATCAGCTAAAACTAAAGCATAACTCCTCTCATTCCTTAACTTCTGAGTCGCGTCCATATATATATATATATATATATATATATATATATATATATATACATACATACACCTGTCATTCCCTTTTTTTTTTTAAGGATGAAATTTCCCGATCGTCAAAGACATGATTCAAGCCAGCACGGCCTACGGAGTTATATATATATATATATATATATATATATATATATCTTGTCTTTGCCGATCGGGCAATTTCATCCTTAAAAAAAAGGAAGGACAGGTGTGTGTATATATATATATATATATATATATATGTGTTATAGCGATATAAAGTGTAATTAAAATTTCAAATTGATAAATTGCAAAACTTAAAATGGATTCATTAGTTTTCAAGGGAGGTAATTCAAATTAACAATTTGTTTTTACAGTTACAGTAGATTTATATTAGATGTTTTTTTATTGTAACTAAAAAATTGTTCTAATTTCAATTACCCCCCCCCCCTTGAAAATTACTAAACCTATTTTAAAAGTCTTGGCATTTTATCATTTTGAAATGTTAATTCTTTATATCGCTAGAACTTTATATATATATATATATATATATATATATATAGTCACAAAGTACAAAATCTACTTAGTAATCTAATGGAAGAGGATCTCTTCTCTACAGCTATTAACATAAAAACTCGCATCACTAAAATCGCTGTGAAGAACGTTTCCTTCTTCATCTTTACCGAAACCATGCCATTTCTGGGATAAAATACCCGGGGCTTCCTCCCAACCGACTATAGTCTGGCCATCGCAATTTCTAATGATAAATATTTGTTAAATTCTCCTAGATAAGCAAATACCGATGTAACCCATTTTTTAATATTCTTGTAATGGCGTCCATCGCCCAATAAACCGTTTAATCAACAAACCTTGATAAGCAGTGATCAATTAGTTATGAGAAACTTAGATAGGACTGTTGAAATTGTATTATTTAGACTTAAACGATTCTTCATTATGTAGTATCTTTTATTCATATCTAGCCCCGCGAAGTAAATATATAATGTTAGTAATGCAAGCCGTGCAAACAATAGCATCAACATGGAAGCTTTCTACAATTTCACATAAAAGTATCTGGAAGATGTTAAGATTACTCGACCGGTTGGTTTTTCTTTTCTTTTTCATTTCTGTTTGCGTTGGTTTCTCGTCAGTTTCAGACCTTTAACGAATTTGTGCGGCAAACGTTGTTGCTTTGCCGGATCATTGCTCTCCACAAACAATGTTTAGACGGGATGTAAGAGGCAACGAAGCAGACAAGTGAAAAGCGTAGCAAGTAAAACAATTTCAGAACAGCTAGAGGGATTTGTGATAGAATTTCGGACTGAGGAAAATAAGATTTGCGTGTGGAAAATTCAAGCAATCTCCCTTAACATTACTCCCGCGGCCCTTCGCCTTGACATACATATATTTACACACACACACACACACACACACACACACACACACACACACACACACACACACACACACACACACACACAATTCTTTAAACATTTTATTGACTACTGTAGACAGGAATTGGCTGATGCATATATCATAATCGCTTTTTTAACCCAAATACTTTCTGATACTTGCGGATCCATCTTCATGGGCGTTTATCAGTAAAAGTGCTAAGATATTTATTTTTTTTTTATTATATTTTATTTATTCCAATAACATCATATTATCTATACTTCTATATAAAAAGGCACTTCGTGTGTGCGTGCGCCCGTTCTCTATGGACTCTGATGATGCGCCCGAAATAGGATCGAAGGTTTCATCGACTTGTAACATAGCGCGGGCGGCTATATCCAAACAACTAGCAGTGAGCGAAATGACGTCACGGTAAGGAAAACGACTATACAAAAAGAGAGAGCACTTTTAAGACGATTACGTGCGAGGCGCCACTGTCTTTACGAGAAGTTACGCATGGCGGGAGATAGAGAAAATAAATGTCGTACAATAACAAAAAGAGTTAAAGTTCTTTTCTGTTCTTTATCTACTTTGCGACTGGGGTAATACCGTGTTGGTTCCCTTATACCGTTACAAACTGAAATATTATGAAAATGGCAGCCCGATGGGAATAGCTGTTTGAACAATACAAATATAAATGTGTCAAAATCCATAAAATTCTGAAACCAATATGCTACAGCCGAGGAAACCATACGTTTCCCATAGCCAACAAAATATAGACCAGCATTGAAACGTTTTTTCCCTGTTGGATAAAGTATAGCTGCTGGCCCTATGAAGTTCTGGGAAGATTCCCCCTCCCAGGCCGTTGCCTCCCGTCTCTCCGGTGGAGTTACTTTATTGCTTACTGACTGAGGAGCAATGACCGAGAATGTTGAGGAGGTTACCAAGACAATGTTTAATAGGCTAGTGTGCTCGTCTTTAGGGGCGCTGGCTTGGCGCTCCTCCATATTCCGACCTTGTGTCACATCTTTCTGTCGTGGAAAAGTAAATAAAATCATATTTGGATAGTGATAAGGCTGTGAAAACAAATTGCTTTAATTTTAATTATCTACCTTGAAAACTTATCTTAAAATGTTTTGCCATTTTATCATTTTGCAATTTTAATTACTCTTTATATTATTATATATAAACTTCGTAGGCTGTCCGACTGTGCTTGCTTAAATCTTGTCTTCGACGATCGGGCGATTCCATCCTTAAAAAAAAGGGGATGAGAGGTTGATATCATATCATTTAAACACGGTAGTGTTTTAATATATGGTTAAGTGGCAGTTTTAGCCATTTAGAACTGCTTTAAAGCTTCACTGCTCACTCGTTTTTGCGAGCAAATTTCAAACAATTATTACAAGTTATAGATCACCTCAGCTATATTGTGAAAAAAAAAAAAAAAAACAATATAGGTATATGGTTTCCTACTTTCATTGGGAGTGAATACCACATACCCAGTTTTACATTTACACATAAAATGGCTTATAGAAAAACAAAAATACATGAATTATTTTACTAATCATTACAAGTACACTGATTAAGTAATTGAATATAATTTAGTGTGCTGATAGCGAACCGGACATAAGTAATTTGGTCAGATTTAAAACGAGTGATTTTACTGCCGTGCGATACGTGCAATAGTGTTATGCTTTGGTGACTTTAATAGCCTATGTTTAAGTGGGTGTGAACTTTATTATTTCAGTTTATATGGTTACTAGCAGGCCGCCCGGCGTAGCCCGGTCGTAAAAGAGCATAAAGATTAAATTTATGCAGATTTCGCATTTATTATTTTTAGAGCCGACCATCTAGTGATTGTTATATTGTGCCCCATATAGTAGAGAAAAAACCGGAAAGAAACTGAGACGTGTGCATTCGAGTATTGTTATTTCTAAACAGTTCATTTCTTGTAAATAAAGAAAGAAAAAAAATACTCTAGCTGATATTGAAACCAAAATTTAAAGACAGTGAGTCAAGTACGATAACCATTAGGCCAGCTTGATACGAGTTTAAAAAGTGTTCTGTACTTATTCTTAACGTAAGGAAGCTGTCATGTTTCATAACTGCGCATGCACATTCGTGAAATAGTTGACAAACAGGTAAAAATCCGGTAACTCTCACGTACCAATTGTTAAAAAAAAATTGACCCCTTAGCAGCCCTTTCTTCCGGATGAAAACCGATTAAAATGTTTTCCACATGTTGTAATACCTTCTATCCCAAATTTCAAGTCTTGTAAGCAAAAATTAGTTGAGTATATAGGTTGAGAACTGTTCTCACGCACACATTCTCACATTTATAGATAATTTGTGTAACGATTATGGAATTCAGTGCTGAAAACGAAAATGAAGCAAGAAAACGGAAAACTATCAGTAGTATACCAGCAGAATAAATTAAAAAAAAGATTAAATGTATTATGTCGAGCTACTAACGTAGTATAACTCCCCGTCTATCTTTTTTATCTCACGCATGCGTAGTTTCTGTTCTGCCCTTTTGGGACATCTTTCACTCCCTGGCAAGACTTCATAGTATTCAACAATTAAAAAACAAAAAAAAACAAAAAATAGTAAATTGTTTTTTGCTCAATGCTAGAGATTTTCTTTGAGTGTGATTATCACTATACGTTCTTTGCTCGACCGTGTTTGTACCCCAACATATGTGGAAACGTAGATATGAAGTTAACACTAACTAGATCCAATGCGCATGTGCATACACGAGCGAGCGAATGCGCTCAAAGGTGATTTTAAACGATCGGTACAATTATGAAGTCATCCGCGTATCAAATGTTCCGTTGAAATCAAATTATCACCCGTCGCCCCCCCTCCCCTGGGGTTAAGGAGTAGAGATTACACAAAATAATTCAACTCTTACGTAGACTAATGACCTGCAAAATTGAATTTTAGGATTTTGAAATTGTTTTAGCCTGGAGATTTTTCGAAAAGTATCGGGTAATTTTTAGAGTGTACATTTTCTTTCCTTTTTTTTTTTTTAAATGTTTTCAAATTTCCTTTCTTTTTAATTTCCATTTAGCTACTTTCAAATACTTCTTGAATATGTGTTTGTCAGCTATTCGGAGTGTAATAATGGTTCCAAAATATTTCTTGGAAAAAAAAAACAAACCCAAAAAACAGAATTGAAACGGTTATAAATCAAATGTTCAATCTACTAAATGGTATACAGAGTTCTAGCCTTACTTAGACAGTATTAATTTCATTAGCCTCAGTTTCAACCTTATTAATGTTGTCGTTGAGAAAGGACTTCTTATCCGCCCAGGTTTTACTAAGACAACTTGTTTAACGAAAGGTTTCGTTATTTTGTCCTACGGCACATCAACCCTTTTATATTATTAAATGCCGGATCCGGTAATTATTGGAAAAGGGACTATGCTTCATGTTATATCTTTACATATTTGTTAATAGTTGTTTTTTGTTTGTAAAACATGATTGAGTTTTGAAAATAGAAAAGGAAAACAATATTAATGTTTCATTCGTTATATGTCTAGAAGTTAGTATCTTTGGATTGCCTGATCTGATCGCAGTATTAATGGATGAAAAACTCCATTATAAACGTACGCAATCAAGTATTAACCCCTATCTATGTTATTATAACTGCCCACTAGATTGTTTGTTTCTGTGTATACATAATGGCGTCACAAAGATGATGCATTCCACTACATCAGAAAGAAAGAGGAAGAAATAGAGAGCCTTTATTTAGACGATTCGTACGCTATGAGAGATTATTTGGTTAGCAACTGAACAGCTACCATTTATTATCCTTCATTATGAAACCTGTCGTATTTTCAAATATGGAATCTCTTTTAGTTAATTATTGGTTTATTTTCACATAATTAAAATAAAATATTAAAAAATATGAACACTTCAGACCAGTTTCGCATATATTTTTGGGACATTGAAATTTTCATATACGTTGAGAAAAAAGGTAGGCTACATGGTTGAGGAGTTATTGTTTTATTATTAAATCTTATAAATTTAAATAATAACAACGAGTAGTATTAGGCAGTCTACTGTTTGTTGTTATTCGATTCTGTAAAAAAATTCCTATTGTAAACATCTAAGCGAACAAATTGCTATTTAATGCAGAAAAAGATGGGTGACTCGCATTTGCCAACGGATGTATAAACGAATGGATTCGGTTTGTAGTTCTTAAGCACGTCTTTAAATAGTTTCAAATATATATATAAGCTATTATTTTTTTCTAACTGAACAATTGAATCAGACCCGTGCGATCTTATGCCCCCAATCTATAAATTACATCGTCTCAAGATCGCATGTGCATGTATAATGATGGTAATGCGATGACACAAAAAAAAAAAAAAAAAAAAAAGAAAACGTAACTTTTTGATGCAATATGAAGCTCTTTTTGGAGAAACAATGACAAAACTTTACGGGGCAAATAAAAACTTAAAGGTTAGCCTTGCGATTTTCAAAAGTACTTACAATTGGACGAATATTCGTATTGTAATTAGTACGATGGTGATGTTTTTTAAACTGCGTTTTCTAATACGGAGGAAAAAATATTGCAGGGGAAAATGAAATATTTTTTTTTTTTAATTCAATTAAATGAAAATAATGAAATAAAAATTGATAAGACCTATACCTGGTCGGTTCAGAGCGACAAAGAAATTGTAAAAAAAGGTTATGAAGATCATCTAATAAAATTTATTGCGCTAAGGAATTCGATTAATGTTTATTACCGATGTTCCAAAGCAAAGGTCTCCAATGTTGTCGATCGGGGTCGGGTAAGGGTCTGGATTATATAGCAATCCGATGACCCACGTACCAGTTTTTCAATTTTTACCCCTTAAACTTTTTTTCCGTGCGAAAACCGGCTAAAAAATGTTCCATGTGTCTGAATAATTTATATACCAAATTTTGAAACTTGCATTGTTATGGTTGAACTTGTGTATTCATCACCTGAAAGTTTAATCTGTTGCAGATATTGATGTTGTAAGATGGTTAAAAATGCATCTTTTGTCATAAGCGCGAGTCAGAAGCAGCGATGCGTCATTAAATTTCTGGCTAAAGTGCATTGAGAAGGGTGGTGACTATGTAGAAAAAAAAAAAACTCTGGATCACAAAAAGGTCATTTGTTTTAATGGTTCCATTCCAGTAGAACCATTAAAACAAACTTTATTTTTTACTATTTTGTTTTCACTCCCTATCTCCTAATCCTCCCACCACCTCCTCTCTCTACCTCTTATAGTGTTTGTAAATTTATTTTTTCATTTTTTAGTTAAAAATAGGAATGTTTACTTCTGAAATGACGCGTGTATATATTATTTTATTAATAAATATTTATTATTCACAGAGATTTGTTGCATGCTCACAAACAATCATCAGTAGGGCAGTACCGCCCATCAAACGATTTCAACGCTCATTCCCTTAAAATTATTATATTTAAATGCGAATTAAATAAACCCTATATTTACAAATGCAATAAACCTTAGAAATTGTTATATCTGTGTGTGCGTGTGTGTGCGTGTTGGTGTTGATGAGTAGAGATAGAGGGGGTGAACACATGTCGACAGGGAAATACAACTTTAATGTTTCTCGGCGATTCCACGTCGTTGGGCAAAGATAATGTTTCGACTATTCCTCTTCAGTTAAAAGACGCCAACTAGAAATTAAATGGCAGATTATATTTCTAAAAGATTCCCAGATTGTAAATCGAATAAACGACGCATGCACGGGCGAAATAATTCGATTTGCGAAACATTTCCGGTTCTGTTCGCGAATGCATTTTCATTGTCAAAATTATTATTACATTGGAAGGTTTTTCATTGTCAAAATTATTATTACATCGGGAGGTTTTGCTTTGTTAGTTTTGTTTACGTTTGTGGTTTAGAAACATTTTTCATTATTAAACGGATGGAATCTGAAAACAAAATTACATTAATTTCCTCGGGATTTTTTTTTTCAGTTTCTCAGTTTTCTGAAAAATATTGAAATTTTTTTTAAAGAAGTTACCGCTTATCAAGACCCAGAGTCCACTCGAGGATGAGGGTTAATGAGTGAACAGTAGTCAATGGGAAAATGTAGTTATCGTTAGTAATGGAGATTTGGCAAATTGGATTACTTAAGGGGATGTTTCATCAAGGAGTGGGTTTGGTTATATTTAAGACCAACCCAACAACGTGGACACACACGCTATATATATAAGAATAATTATTATTTAATTATAATTATTAAGTCCCTTCAAGCATAATTAAGGATAGGCACTGCCTGTTGAATAATAACTAAAGGTCAGTCAGCTAGTGTTTATGCAACGTTCACGACTACCGCTCGTTCGAACACTCTACATTGTCTAATGTATTCGCCTGAATTCGACGTTTAATAGTTCTTAATCTAAATCATTCTCGTCGCAATTGTCTGGTGGCGCTGGGATAACGGTCTAGTAAATGGAGCAAAAAGTGTCTGGGTTCAAATCTCATAACCGGCATTTATTGCAACCCCTACACTGATGATGTCGTAAGCATGAAACACTAGCGTCTGTAGGTATAAAGAATAACTATTGTTCAAGTATAATGTATATAAAATAGAGAGACCATTCTAAACAAGTATAAACTTTATTGCGATCCCACACAGCGATGCGCCAATGCTACACCTTAGACAGTACGGGATAGATTAGGCTAGAAATTCTAGCATTTGTGCAATATAGTTAACATGAAAGAACAACAACAAAAAACATACTAAATATAAGATAATTTAATATTTTATAGATCTGTGTAAATTTACAGTTTGGTAAATTTAGTTTTACTTTTTCTTCCGATTTTGTATCGTAGCCTGGAATGTTTTAGGAATCAAACTGTTGGCCAAGTGAAATGAAATAGTTCGCTATAGTGGAAAATATTTTTTAATAAGAACGCACAATCAGTTTCAATAAGTGAAAAAAACATGCAGATCGATCGAAAATTAAATAATTGACTGATTAATAATAGCTAACAGCTGTAATTTTTATAGATTTTTCCGTTAAAAATACGTCAAAAAAACTGCATATCCCTGAGCTATTTTGGGTTTTTGGTTTGTTTGCTTTTACAAGACTTCAAATAAAGAATACCTTCTCTTGCGTTTGGTAACAGTTACACGTGTTGAATTTATTTTCACTTCACACTTAAAAAATATTAAAGTGCACAGTTGCAGAATATTTAGTTTTTTTTTGCTCCACATTCAACATAGATGTTAGTGATTGACGCAGCAACTAAAATGTGGCGATAATGCTCTATGCACTGGACAATTTCTGACCAAATAAAGAACTTTCTTTTATTCTGCTGGTTGTTATTCCTTCCAGGCATCTATATTGGGATCAAAATCCAACGGCCTTAGTTATTTAAGTTTTTCTTGATTAGGACAATTTTACCGGTTATTTCATCCACTGTATATTTGGGTAGAGCTGGTATCCTACACATTAGAAACTGACATTGTGTCGAACTTTATCCTTATGGGAACGCTAATAGAGTTTGACTCGTTTTAAATTGCTCTTAGATCCGAAATGTGACGATTTTATCATAATTATAACACCCTGGGCCGCCAGAGGCATCCTTGCTTGTCTGTTTGAATTTTGTCTATGAATGCGCGTGCATATTTTTCTTTTCTTTTTTCTTTCTTTGAAGATTGTGATGTTGGGTATGAGGCAGACAGACCAGCTATCAACATTCCTCTGCTTTTCATTGAAACCAACCGAGAGATCTTTTTAGTGTCCTTGCTGTTCCCTTAAGTGCAATTGTCTGGATATCTTTTGCACTTGGTTCACGAGGAATATTAGTTAGGTAGGACTTCAGGTTCTTCTTCATAAGTCCTGTAGCACGTATAATAACTGGTATGATTTATTTCTCCCTAAGATTCCAGTTTTTTTTTTTTCACATCATACATGAGATCTTGATGTTAGGGTGTGCGAGTAGGGGATTGGATATATATCTTAATTAAAAAAAAAAAATTATGATCCGTTCTTGCTTGCTTACTTGCATCTTGTAAAATTTGGTTTCGGTTTCGATTCTAGCCAATGGCACAAGTAATTTTCATTTTTTTTTTTAAACTTAAAATCACGACTATATATTGGGTACGATATAATATAAAATAATCGATAAAGAACCAACTCTAATAATAAATACAAAAACTGCATGAATCAAAATATATTTAAGCGCATTTTACAACCGGGCAACGCCAGGCGCCCCCACATGCTAGTGGATCTTAAAGGTCCCGAACTACATAGACTTATGGTATGCGGTATTTACAAATTCCTATAGCGTTTTATTTTGATTTTCATTTTTAGCAATTACTACGTCCTTCTTTCCTTCTGTTATATATTCTCAACTCAAAATCATTTTGAATGTCATAACTATGACAAGTAAATAACGCCGTTCGTCGATTTAGTCATATATCTAATGATTGTATAATTGAAATAGTTTAACCTGTCAAGAAAAAAAAAGCGATCATGAACCATAATTTTCTGTTGATATAGAAAAGCGAGATAATTAGTATAATAGATAAATATTGGTAGATAGTAACGCTATTAATATGAAGATCTAATATATAATTATAAAAGTGCTTGCTTGCATCTTGTCTTCGCCGATCAGACGATTCTATCTTTAAAAAAAAGAGATGGCCAGTGAATATCATAGTATTACCCGCTCAGAAAATACACTTAAAATATGATATTTTGATTAATGCAGATTTCGTATTTATTATTATATTATATGGGACTCAACATATAGTAATTATTTTAAAAAAAAAAACAAAAAAAAATGACTCGAGTGCCACCACTGAGAATCGAAACCAAAACGTTTAGCTTACGAGTTACTTTTTTCCTTTGACCGTAATGCCTGGGCATTAAGGTCAAAGGAAAAAGTAAATCGTGAAGGCATGTTTGCTGCAAAGCTAAAAATCAAAACACGAATCAATAGCTATTACGTTACGCATGCATATTCGTAATGCCGTCGTTCGACATTCACCTAGCAAAATTCTGGTTTTGTATTTTCCCACTTTTGCACCGATTTTCCTCGGCTAAAACTCAAATATAAAGTTTTGCATGGGTTCGAAAACCTATATAATAACATTTATGTCAATTGACCAAAAATTAGCAGGAGTTTGCTAGGCAAAAGTTTATAAACAAATATATATTCGCATACATACATACATATAGAGAGAAAGTTTGTATTTACTATAAACTTTTTTACGCAACTATTACACAAGTATAAATCATGTAGAATATCTGCATGAATATAATCACACATAATCAAAGATGATCATCCTATGATAAAACTGAAAAAAAAAAATACTAATGGGGGAATTTATTAAAATGAATTAAAATAATTTGCAAATTAGCTAGACCTTCTGCAAATACAATTCTACGACCCATATATAACAAAGTTGCATTTTTTTTTAATAGAAAAAGGTTTTTAATATGAATATCAATACACACACACACACACGCACACAGAATTGTAGGATTTGGTTGGTTGTTTGTTTTTGTTTTACGATATATCAATCCTTTTCGGGTTATTTAATGCCGAATCCAAAGATTTTGAAGAAAACATTTTTAATAGAATAGATTTGTTGTTTTCAAGTCGGTTTCTATTTAACCCATAGTTGGGACCCTAACATGTACTACCACTCCGGGTCAAAGTGGACCTGGGAGCAATGGCAATTAAAGGGTGGCTCCACACTCCCCAAGGCCCGAAAGCTGGGGCCTCACCACTGGATATAGTTTAAGGTCATATCCAGGGCCCCCATTGAGGGACTTTTACCCACTACAGGGGGGGCAGTCGGTGTATTCCAATGCCCCACCGACAGGGCCGCAGAATTGTAGGAGTATATATCAAAATGTTATGAAATGTATTCAAACTTTCAAAGAACAAACCTGTAAGGAAGGTATAGAACATTTTTAATTATTTCATAAGATGTACAAATAAACTAAAAGACCGTATTCCGCAGAGTTTCGAAAAATTCAATTTTTTGTCATCAGAGGGAAAAGGTTTGCGCGCATAAGCGTAACGCAGGGGCTAAGGAATACGGGTGAAGAGTTAGATGTTTTCGTTTCGATTCTAGCTAATGGCACCAACATAATTTTAGTTTTGATCTCTATACTATATATTAGGTTCGTTAGAATATCGTCTGTAATAATTGTCTATAATATGAAATACGTAATCTGCATGGATTAAAATATAAAATTTAAGCGTGTTTTTACACCCCGGCAACGCCACGCGGCCTGCTAGTAAATAGATTAAATTAATAGTTGTTAGAGAAAACTCGCGACTTATATTTTGTTCTTGTTATATTTATTTTGCCTCACGTACCTTTATATCGTTTTAGCCTCAATATGCGAAGAGAGTTTGACTAAATTCCGATACCGTGTTATAAATAAAAAAGGCGCTTCTATACTATTGGGACGAAATTTCCGAAATCGTAAAACTGAATTTCGCATGAAAACAATGGTATCTACATATTCCTATTTTTAAGATGATTATATCCAAAAATTACGAAAATCGATAAGGTAGAAAATTATTAAAGAAAATAAAAAAAAAATAGAACTTGATGAAAATGATCGTAATACATGCGTTCAAAAGGAAGGTAATTTCCCCGTTTTTATTTAAGCAAGATGGCGGCAACTTTTCACCTGCTTACCTGTTAAAGTTGTTTTGTTTAATAATTCAGTAATATTCAGGTAATTTCGACTGCATAATTTAGAAGATACCATTGTAACTTATTAGAATTGACAAAAAAAATCAGTTGAAAGCATTGTTTTTTATCTGAAAACTCCATTTATCGACTACAAAATTTCGTCCCAATTCTGTAGAAGCATCAATAAAAATGTTATCCTCAAATTTAAAAAAAAAAAGTATTAGTTCTAAAAGTACTCATTTTAAATATTGCTAAAATAAATAAATAAAATAAAAAAAAACAACAAAAAAAAAACGAATAAATGCGCAAACCAAATGAACGCACCTTAAAAGTAACTTGTTTTTCGGTCACTTAATTTTGAAATCGATATTTAATAGAAAAAAACTGGCATATAAATTAAATCTAAAATATGGAAAATGTGGAGTTTTTTTGTTTGTTTTTGTTTTTTCATGAACGGCCAATCTTATTACTTTAAATGGAGAACAGTCAATAGTTATGTGACCTTTGACATAAGGATACTTTATTTAAAAATACATTTTCGATTTGTTAATGATTAATGTGCTGGGAAGGAAAGGAGAGAGACTTGGGGAAAATAATATATATATTAGTGAAATATAGATAATCATTAAAACGATACAAACTAATCCAACGATGGTTTTGTTTGAGTTTGGCTGGAATAGCGCCCTATTTAGTCCTAGGAGGTTTTCCGGTACTAGTGTACTTGTTGATCCGTGCTATAATGATAACATGATTTAGAAAGGCATCCTAAACATGAGGAGGGGAGGGTGTTTTGTATCTATTCTGTACTTTAACCTTACAATATAATAAAGACATGAAAACTTTAATTAAACTTGAAAACACTATTTAAATAATAGCGCGGATCAATAAGTGCATAACCACCGGTTTTCATTCCAGGCTTTATTTTTCTGAAGCTGCCACTAATTGGAGCAAGCGACGGGGTAGGTGTGTTAGAAATTTTGTGAAAAATATTGAATAATTCGACCCTCTGTGTTTCCAAGCTTATAACTACTCGAAAAATGTAATTCAAACCCTAATGTTTTTTTTTTCAATTAAAAGGAGCTACGACCAACGTTTCATTAAAAAAAAAAAAAAAAAAAAAAAAAAAAAACGTGGTAAAAACAAAAAGGTTTTAAACTTCGGACTTTACAGGAAAATTTCTAAAAAACAAAAAACACTACTTTTTTGTTTTAAATTTGAATATATTATTTATTGATCTTTTATTTTCAATTTGTGATATAGAAAACTTTGGTGAGTAAATTAATTATTTACTTTTAATAGACATTTCAAAATGAGGGGGGGGGCGTGAATAAAAAAAAACGGGTCTAAAATATTATATTCGATTTATTGGAAAAGTCATAAAATTTCATATTGACCCTGAAAATATCGTAAAAATGGAATCAATAGATAAATTGATAGATTTTTAAAGTTTAAAAATTGAAAAATACTGAACTCGTAAAATTCGATTAATTTCATTAGTTTTTTTGTTTTTTTAATAAAAAAATATTTCTATTACTTTTAAAACAACTTTATTAGTTTATTTTGGAAGTATAATTCATAAAGAAAATAAACAACCCACTTTTAACTGAGAAATTACGAGTTTCTTGTATTTTATTCGCAGTTTCGTGTTAGGGGTGTCAAAAATTCCTACAAAAATCTGATACACCTAGCGACGGGGTTTCTCAGGCATTTATTTTAGGCTATGGCAAGTTGACTTGGATGGAAGATAAATAATATGAGAGAAAGTTTTTTTTTTTTCGTTCGTTCAATAAGGAGTTTCCGATAACTATATTTTCAAGCAAAGTAAAAACGAATGGATGAAAAGATTGTTCCACATTGCTAATAGCATTGGATATGAATAAGGAAAGATACACGAGGAGTGTTCCATGAAAGTACTTGTAAAACAAGTACGATGATTAAATATTGCGAAATTTACAGGGAGTACAACATTAGAAATTTTTTTTTTTAATTACAGCTCCCTTGTCAAATCTATAAATACAAACTACCTGTACAGTATATGAAACTATTATATACAAATAAAACGAAGGTTCTTGTCAAGCATTCCCCCCCCCATATTTAAAAACAAAGAGTAAAGAAAAATTTCAAGGATCTATATGCCGTAACGAAATGAAAACTTCATATACCAAATAAGATTAATCAAGTAGTTTTATTTTTTAATAAGATTAAATTTTGGGGGTAACAGAAGGGCGGCTGTCTTGTAAGTCATTAAAGAAATAAAGAGTGATAACTCAATTCAAACTTGTGATTATTTTTATTTTTATTTCTATTTCGCCGCTGAAAAATGTGTTTTTTTTTTGGGGGGGGGGTATAGAAAAATAGAATTACTTGAATAATTTATGTGATTTTAAAAAAAAAATATATATTTGCATTTCATCAGGCAAACTTATATCATGCCTATTTTCCTTTATTTTTGTTTTTAAATGTTGGTGGAATTCTCAGCAAGATATAAAAAATAATAATTTCTCAATTAAACCTAATACCAGATCGATTGCAGTTCGTGGCAGTATTGAAAATGTTTTCCAAATGTGCTCACTTATTCCAAGAAAAAAAAAAAAAAAAAAATCGAGCGTACACCTTTAACGGGCTCTCGGCGTGCCAAGCCAGCAGAACATTCGATGAAACGTCCTAATATTCCGGATAGAATTTATATATTTTTTTTAATTTGGTGCGAGAAAACAATTTTCAGCAACTTTTAAAATGTTAATTTTGTTACGTGTGGAATTAAGTGTTTATTGTAGAAATCTCATTTTGATTAAGCTCTACAGTTTTTCTTCAATTCCTACCAGCGGCAGATTTATCTGCCGCTATTCGATGCTCATGACAACAGGTGCTTATTCAGTTTGGCACTTATGGCGGCAATTAGAAGTAAAGAAAATACAGAAAGTATCTATGATGAACGTACCACTAACGGAATGAAGAACTGTTTAAAAACTCACATAATTTAATCAAATAGATTTTTTTTCTCAAGAAAATCAAATTTTACGAATAAACGAACCGTTAGGTTTTCATCGATCGCGATTAAATACGATGAAATAAAGGGAGGAGGGGTAATTCAATTCGAAGTGTCGATGTAAAAAAAAAAAAATGCAGCCTTACGTTCAATACAGCTTAGTAGTAAAGTTGTTAAAAATAATAAAATTTGATTTTCTTAGTTTTAAATAAAACTAGATCGATTTATGTGATTTTTGGAATATTACATATTCGTTCTCTAACAAGTACGTACATCATACAGATTTTTCTGTATTTTCTTTCATTTTACTTGCCGCCATAAAGTCCCAATCTAAAAGGGGAAAAAAAAACAAAAAACTTCCTCATATCCTGTGATTTATTGAACAGACAACTCGTTTCTCTTCATCAAGACCGGCCCCTTTAACTGGGCGAGAGTTCACTCGGTAGCCGACAAGTAAATGGCCGTGTGTCGAGCTGAAACGCGTGCGTGGCAACGGTGTAAAGTGAGGGAAAGGTAGAGGGGTGACGAGGAAGTGTAAACATATTAGCAGATTATTTAATGTATTTATTTTTTATTTTTCGTCTTATGCATATCAACTAGTATAGAATGCATGGGCGTTAATAGTTCGTGTTATAGAGTTTTAGGTATTTGTTGACTTTAGAGATAAAAACAATTTAACTTCCATGGAAGATGTCGTTTGAACACAGACGGGGAAAGTACAATTGCACAAACTATTTGATATGTATATATATATATATATATATATATATATATATATATATATATATATATATATATCTAAGGCATCGCGCGTGCGCGAACGAGAGAGAGAGAGATCGTTCCCTATGAACTTCCAAGCTAGTGAACAGATTATTTTGCAAATTTTATACAAATGTACTCTATGTGTCTGGCAATGTTCCTAGATTAGTTTGTATTGGAATGGCTCCGATAAGTATCACAAATCGAACAAAGGAATAGCCGGATTTGGGCCAAAGTTTACATCCTTAGCAAGTGTAGTTCATAATTCTTATAAACAGTTGTGACACACACACAAACACTCAACTGTAGTAACTGTACTGTATATAAAGACATATTTAATTGTCTCATACGCAGTAAAACCTTAAGTTACGGCATTAAAAATTCGTAACAAAATAGAATAAATCACCATTATAAATAACACCGTAAAGCGGGGGGGGGAACGGTTTCCGGGGATGGATCGATATATATCTATATGTATTGATATCTATCGCTATAGCTATATATATCTATCGATATAGATATATGTAAGTATTCTTTCTGGGCACCTATAATTTCCAACACCCGCCTCTTGAGTTTTTTTTATAAAACCACATAACTGGTCACTAAAATGAGTGATTATTTGCGCTTTCAAACTTAAAAAAAATAAAATACAGCAAACGGTAGATGCAAGAGTAGCCCCCTCCTGTATGACCGATAATGCAAATGCTACCAGCAGTAAACTGATCAACGTGACAATTCGCAGAACGCGTGCGCACACATACATCGCTGGCCTATCTAACTGCTTTCTGTCGTTGTCAGTTTTTTTCTTCTCTT
>NC_136486.1:101818292-101820792 GCF_053919585.1 Euprymna scolopes | reverse complement strand
TCATTAAAAATATATTTTAAATCTAAAATATGTTATTAAGCATAAAATACGTGTACATTAGTACTTGGATTTATTTATTCTGATTAAAAAAATATCTGTTTGATTATTTTGTTAAGCCGTAATTTCTAATTAGCTGCAAAAGTCACCATTTTCACCGAGCTGTTTATGTATTTATCTTGGTCTTCTGTCATTCTGCTGATTCAACTACCCTAATATTTCTTCACATGCGTGTGTAAATTACATGACAAAATTGTAACTCTTTACTTCCGATATAATAAAACAATAACAATGCTTTAAAGAATAAAGAATAACAAAGGGTAATAATTATTAGCATCAGTTTATCCATGTTTTATTGAAATTAGCACAATTTACATACTATTTAAGATTTAAAAATCTAACAGACAATTTGAAGTGAACGCCTTTATTATAATGGCTTATTTTTACATGATCTCTGCTTGTCTCTGCACTGTTTCCAGTCGTCTAGCATTTCTTGCCACTGAACTCATACAGTGCAGATTAAGGAGGTTTGGTTAGAGATTGCTTAACACCTGCCTCATAATTACACGCGCAGCTGCAATTATTGGGATATCTACCGTCTTTCGAGATTGAACGGACGTCTTCACTTCCATTTTTACACGGTAGATTTATCATGTATCCAAGAAACTCCTATTGTTCGTTGGTCTGTCACGCATGGGTTTAAAATATCAACTAAATGTTTGCAATGATTAAGTTTCAAATAAGATTTGTATCCCTAACCGACAATATTTAATCGGCGCATCTTACAATTAATAATGTAGGGAGTTCATCTTTTACAATAAGCTTAATTCTCCATCTTTTGCGATGACCGAAAAGGCAATAATTGAATCTGCTACGTTCTGCTGGCCCCTTTAATATCCCATAAAAGGACCGCTGAGACGTTTTGAAATCGAATAAGATACATTATCTGTTCATTTATGATAACCTTTTTTTTTTTTAAATTTGAGAATGGGATGGGGTGAACTGTTGGGTCTGAAAAATGAATACCGATAATTCATGATATGCTTTAAAAAATAAATAAATAAATAAATAAATAAATAAAAAGTAATATTTAATTTTGAAAGTTTCTCATTTGTCTTAAACCGCAGAAAATATAAATGCACGCATGGCTTTATTTCGAAGACCAAAACGATACGAAATAATCATACCAATTAAAACAGTTGATTTTGTTTAGAATTTCTTTCAAACGAAAAAAATTATACTTATATTTTAAGTTGAAAATCTTATCGGGTATATCATGGATTTGCAATACGTACGAAGATTGTGCAACACATTTCTAGCTATACACAACCTTTCCAATTTTAAAACATGCGTATATATGGATAAAACTTGGCAGGTGTTAATTATGGCAGCTTAATTTTTTAATTATAATCATGTTATATTTAAAATCAAATTGGTATCTAACATTATATATATATATATATATATATATATATATATATATATATATATATATATAATGGAACAGCTACACGATAAATAGTTGTGTCAATTTTCTTTCATAGTTTCTGTTAATGTTTGTTGAGTTTTCACTGCTATATAGTGGAATCACTTTTTGTAATATTGAATTTTCCAGCGGAAAGTTTGTTTCTGCAAGTTATAAATCTGCGACAGAAACTTAGTAGCCAAGATTTTAAATCATATTTATATTTTTTATAAAATAATTGAAGCATCTTCAGACATATATACACACACACAATATATATATATATATATATATATATATATATATTACTCGGTTAAGAAATTCTAAAATAATGTTTTCAAATCTGAACGTGTAAGTGCAGATTTTCAAGAAAAATAGAAGCTCAATATCTTCGGGGGAAAAAAACAAAAACATTAAAATAGTTTTTAGCTAACCCAAAAAGGAATTCAAAGTCATTTTACAATTGTTTAAAAGATTAATTTATCCCAGAAGTTATTTTATTTTATGTTTTAGTTTGAAAATGAGTTTCTGGGGCAAGGTGTTTCGAAACGATTGTAAATAAAACAAAATAAAGAAATTGAAAAAAACAAAATCGATGTCATTATTTTACTTTGCCGTTAGCTAATGCTAGTATATAAGAGAGAGAGAGAGAGAGAGAGAGAGAGAGAGAGAGAGAGAGAGAGAGAGAGACGGGTATATATAGAGATAAAATTTATTAATGTCACAATGAAGTTGTTACTGGCGCGTTTGTAATTCATACGCACTATTGTAAACTGATTTTTCGTTTGACGAGTCTCGACATCAGACATTAAAAAAAAATGTAACAAACTTTATAAGACATTTTCCATGTAAACATCTTTCTACTTTGTATGTGAATTCTTTAAAAAAAATTTTTTTCTTAAAATAAGGAAAATTCAGAAATTACATTTCTCCTGAGGACCACGTTGTTCCGAAAATTCTTGACCCCAACACTAGACGAGAACAATTCCAATTAAGGGAGTTAAATGAAGCTAAAATAAGAGTTAATATACGTGTCTA
>NC_136486.1:101778292-101815792 GCF_053919585.1 Euprymna scolopes | reverse complement strand
GGATTTCTTCGAAACTCCGCGGATTAAGGACTATACATTTATCTAGTGTTTCCTTTTCAGATTACATATGTTTTTAACTCATTTCAAAGTGTTTTTAACATATTTTATTAACTGTTTGCTCATATTATAAGCTCTATTTCCTATTTGGTTTTATCGAGCTTTTATATCTGGCTGAGATAATTTTATAAATATTAATTCTTTAATTTTCATAATTTACTTTAATTTTACCATCTTGGATCATTTTGGTAAATTCAATTGTAATTTTCATTATATATATATACTGCACCAATCTGACACGTATATAAACCGATTAAAATTTAAAATAAACTAAGATTAATGTACAAAAAGTTAAACTTTTTTTTCAATTTTGATCCATTTTTGACCCCGCAGAAAAATTTTAACCGGCTAAAGACCTATAAAATAACAGCCCATAAAACAAAAAAAAAATATATCAATCATTTCAGACCCCTAGCCCCACTCTGCGACTTTTAGTTTCAGAAGAGATACAGTTTTAAGAGGAGACAGACCGACAGCCGTTTATATATTAGATATACATATAGACACACACGCACCTATGTATATATATATTTATATTAAAACAAACATACATAAATGGATATAATATTGTTTAACAGGCATGATCCTAAATAGTAGGCCTTTATATCTAAGTGACGATATGCCTTGTTAACGAGTGTAAAAAAAAAAAAATGCTTGAATTTTCAGTAGGTGCAAAAATGTTTTATCATTTCATATATATGTATACACACACACACACGTCAAAAAACAACATTTTTACACAAACTTAGTTTATGAATAAGACATAGTTGAATTAAAACATTTAGCTGACAATGAAACTTATGGAAGATGCCATGTGTTTTTTTTTTTTTTAATACTATAACTGACAAACACTTATTTCAAAGGAAGATGATGGATAATAAATTATTGTAGAATTTACATCCATCCGTAATTAAGTAGAAATGTAGATTGATGTTCGGCAGAAACATTTCCGAATTCGACAAGACATATCTGGAGAGGGCCGAAGGTTATATCGACCGAAGTGGTGTGAAAATGGCACTCAAGCTGAAAACAGTCTGTAGAAACCAAATGATACGAAGAAAACTTCACGTTGACATTAAAAAAAAAAAAACCCTGAAATATATGCATTCGGAGGGCGCATAATTTTACAAGTCATTATTAATGACAGGATTATTATAGTTTTTCAGAGTTACTGAACGTTAACCAGGCTGAATGTTGTGATTTTGTGGTCTATTATTTCGTCTCTCTGGCGTGGCTTTCAAAGTTGCGTGTCGCTCTAAATGATTACCTCACTGCATCACTATAAACACCGCACGGGGGTCTATATGCTGCATGGGTAAAAGAAAAAAAAAAGCGTTACAGAGAAACACTTCTCCCCTCCCCCCTCCCAATTCAGTTTTTATTTCACCGACTGAAGTCGGGACAATAGACCTCCCCTCGAGACTCAAGTGGCTACGATAGTACAATAATTAGCAGAGTGGGTGTGCTGACGCGCACATGTGGCTACAGTTACCTGCCGAAAAAGAAAGAAAAAGATTGTAGAAGAGTAACAGTCCCTATGTTGCTCAACCCACGAATACAACACCTTAGCTACCCATTCTATTCTTTAGTTTTGGTCAGCGTTCCATCCTTAACGGTCACATTCTTGGACCCTGCTATCTTTTTTTTTTTTTTTTTTTTTTTTTTTTAATTTTTTGCTTGTTTGTTTTAATCGGCAAGTCCATAAGGGTATACACAAATTGTTTTGTTTCATTATTATTGAGGAGATGTAGTGCGGGCAGGGAGGAAGAAACTACACCGGACATGTTTGGTGGAAGGCAGAACAGGGACTCCCTTCGGACAATGAAAGTGCTTGGTTCTCGACAACAAGACGTGGGCGATTTCGGATCAGATTTCGAAAAGCGCCCACTGAAATGTAGAATATGAACGATTAAATAGAACCCTTTAAGAAATTTTAGAACGCTCACGTACTCTCACACACAAGCTAAGCAAAAGCATTGAACAGGAGCATTGCAGCTGATTTTATATAATAACGAGTCACTGTTGATCAAAGCCTAAAAGCGACTCGAGGATAAGGTTTAATGTGGTTTGTCAGGTGAGCGATAAAACAGTGAGGATTTGTAAACAACGGCCAAAATTTGATTTAAAAGGTCAGCTCAGCAAGATTCGGTCCATATAACTACAGATTTAGAATAATTTCCCAAGAAAAAACAATTGGAAAAAATATGTAAACATCGCAATATCTCTTTCGCTCTCATATATATGTGAAAATATTCTTTATTCACTTATATTTCCTTTTTATATATGTCCATCCTTATTTAAGAAGCCCAATGTAATTACAGAACATATAATGAATAAATGACAAAAGTCTATATTCCAAATTTCATGGCGTTAACCATCTTACAATTTATTCCTTTAATTCAGTTGACATTTACAATTCTTGATAGTATCTACTCCGTAGCACAAGATCATTCACTTAATTATATCAATTAGTGAATTTATTTTGCCCTTAACTCGTTTCTATTTCTTCTGATGAGTTAAGGGCAAAATAGAGTCATTGATTGATATAATAGTTAAGTGAGGATGTTGTATTGTTGTGCTACGAAACAGATACGGTCAAAAATTGTAAATGTCAACATCAAATTTTTAATATAGACTTGTCATATATATGTCATCTACATATAGAGCTGTTTCACTGCATTCCAGCTCATCAGTTCAGCTACACTAGCACCCATCCCTAGCCAGGGATTGAACCTACAACCATCTAGTTGATAGTTGGCAGTTCTAACCTTTCGGCCCATGGGATCAGTGCACATAAACGACCTCATCAAGTGTCAATTTATATAAGCACTCGCCCATCACTTTTACTGTGCTCGACCGGCCTGTTTATTTAAAACAAAGAACTTATGTTTTTCTGTTGGTTAAAAAAAAAAAAGGGAGAATCTTTAAATTAAAATAAATCAATCAAATTATAAGAATATGCTGTTTCCTCCAAAGATTAATTTTTGTCATTTATAATGTAAATACAATTTGGGGCACGCAGCATATATGACGTAATCTAAAAGTCCAGTTTTCACAAAATCTAAGCATTAAATTAGGCGTTATTTCGGCTATAACGCGTCGAATGTCTTCCGGGTGATCTATTGTGTCTGGTTTATCGGCGTTTTTACTCAAAGAAAATTATCTAATGGGGTTAAATCGCACGAACGAGATGGCCAGTTTACTGATCTATTTCTGAGATTACCCGTTCATGAAATGTTTTTCAGTAAATTGATCGTATCGTTTGTAAACCCTGATCGGGTGTCAGTCTTTTCACGATAAATTTCCAAACCAAGCCGATCTCAAAATAATTGATAGTTGCCAAATCTGCAATTAAAGAATATAGAGCTGTCAATTTAAAGTTCGCCGCCTCTAGGAAACACCATATATATCAGTATAAACGTTAATAACTAACAATATTACGTAATAATTAATTGACTCTTCTAGTCTGTCATGGCTGACGGACAGAAATTATCAGCTTGCAAGAATTGGATCTTTAACTTCCCCAGAAGATTTTCCTAATGTTATTTGAGACGCCACGGATAAAGGCGCTGATTAATTATCGGTTTTATGCGACAAAAAGATTTTTGGTTAATTAATAGGGTATTTTTACAAACACACGCACACACACACGCGTGGGAAATGTAAAGGGAGAAACCAAATTTATACAGTCACGTTTCGTCTTTAATTCGAGACTTCCTCGAGATGATTGATTTGAAGAAATAATATACAAGAGCAATATATTAAAATATTTAATACGTTTGTAACGTAAAAAAGACTTTTTCAAATGAAACTTGTGCCCGTGTGTTCGATATATTTTATGCGACGAAAATCGCGAAATAAAACTATGGATAAACCTTGCCAGTTTTATTTATTTTATTATTTGTGGGGTGGGGGCGCAAAACTTTTTTTTTTTTATTATTACGAAGAATTTTATTATTTAAGTAATAAGAAACGTTGAAACAGCTGAAACTAAAAAATAAATAAATAAATAAATGAAGTTGCAGTCGATGTCAAGAATCAATTTCATCACTCCTTTAATTGGTGTTCACCTTTCTGTTTTATTTCATTTGTTTAATTCAATTTTATTATTTCGTTTCGCTTTATTAATTTGTTCGGCAATCTATAAAATTCATTTTCTCTTCATTGTTGGTAAAAAAAATCACTGAGCGCGGGGTTTTCTGTGCCGTTATTCTTCCCTATCCTTTAAATAAAAGAGATGAACCATCTCATGAAATTCGATTGTCGCTTAGGGGGGGAAAAACGAATAGGGAGGGACAAACAGATTTCGTCACATCTTGGTGAGTTGGGGGGAGGGGAATAATCCATGTTTTATTTAAATGGATTGGCCGGGATTATTGTTATTTATTGTAAAAGAAAATAAATAGATAAACCATCTAGAGATTAGATCAAAATGTCTAAATACATTCTACCAATTCACCCTTCTCCTCACACTTATATATATATATATATATATATATATATATATATATATATGTGTGTGTGTTATAATGGAATAATTCCAGGAGGAAATCCGGGTATGAGAGCCCAATGTGGTAAACAGAGCAATAACAAAAATATAACACGGGAATTACATAATTGTCAATTATGTAATTTCCGTGTTTATATATATATATAATTACTTCATTTAATCACATAAATATATGAAGATATAATTTTATACGTCAATTTTTCAGTATTTGCTTCAACAGTGCTCAATACATAGGTAGTGAGTTATGAAAATATACACAGCAATTAAGCTTATTTGCCATGTATATTTTCATAACTTACTATATATATATATATATATATATATATATATATGTGTGTGTGTGTGTGTGTATTGTCGCATAAAGGGTAGCGAGTAAAACTAGCCTTTTTAGGCTCCCTGTTGAGGCCATTTCAAGCGGTGAAGACAAAAAAATAGCAAGTCAGACAACCCTCGCCACTCGGAAAGAAATGACAATGGAAGGTGTTTTTTTTTTCTTTAGGTTAGTGGAAATAATATTTTGTAATATCAGTATTTCAAGCGAAAACTATTAGTGTTTTTGCATGAACTTTTATAAACACTTTAAATTATTTTTATTTTATATCAAATATTCATTGAAATCCAAATCCAAAATCGCAGACTAAAATTTTACAATATATATAAAGTATAGTTTCATGACGAAATTAAATCCGCCACAATGCATTTCGGTTTCTATGTAGGCACACCGGTTATTTTGGTTTGCTGTTAGTGGTTGATATAAAAAAATAATTTAATTACTTCGTGGTTCAAACAATTAAAAATACGTTGAAAGCATTTAAAAAGAAAATGGCGAATAAAAAAGGTTATTAAAATTCTTAGAATATCCGTATTTATTGAACAATTTGGAATCCATAAATTTTACAAATAGAGATGAAAGCAAAAGTACCTGGGAGCAGAATTCGCAATAATTTTAAAGCAATTTTGTTCCCTTCATAATTTAACAAAACGATATATACTCTAAGTTTCAAAACGATATTTAAGAAAGCTACCCGGTTTAAAATTACGAAATAAAACTAAAATAATCCCAGGTAACGCCAGATAGATATAGCCAGCGTGCCATTACTCTAAAATATAAAATTATGCATAATTATGATATCATTAGTGATACAAACGTATTAAATATTTAACATGTATATATACATATAGATATATAATATATATATAAATGTATAATAATATATACATAAATAATTTAACTTGTATATACACATATAAATATATAATACAATATATACATATTAACATTAGAATGGTACAAAAGTTATATATATATATATATATATATATAATTCGCTAACAGTTCAGATAGATTCTTACAATAATCAATTTCCAAATAAATAAAATAAAGACGCAATGTACAATATCCATCAATTGCTATATGTACGAAGATATGTAACGCTACGTTTTTGTAGCATTAATATCGAACAAATGTAATTTGTGTAAAACAATTATCAATCGTTTTCTTGTAATAATATCCCTTTGCATAGTTGTATACTAGTCAATAGTCATTATCGATTAATGCGAGAGCCGTTCCAAAAGTAATGCCTCCTATTTTTATTCCGCCCCAAGAGATCATAGGGGATTGGAAATGCATTGTTATGATGACTAAACTTATGCAGTCATGATTTGAAAGTTGCGTTTCTGTTGCAGATATTGACGGTGCAAGACTTGAGGAAACAACGACTGTCATAGATGTGCGTCAGAAGCAGAGATACATCATTGAATTCCCGACAAAAGTTCATCGAGAATGGCGGTGAAAAATAAATTCTGTTCCACAAAATGGTGGCTTATTTTAAATGGTACTATTCAAGTCTTCGTAGCTCTTCATTTATTTATTCTTGTTTAAATCTAATAAAATGTAGTAGACTTACATTTGGAACAGCCTTCGTAGATTTTGATAAGTTTATTAAACAATGGGTCGGATTAAATGCTGTCTTAGCACACACACACACACAGAAAGAGTAAAATAAAACCGTAACACTTAATCGGGTAACATCGACTAATTTATTGAATTATAAAGGATTTCACTTAGCACCGTCTACAATATGATGCTCTGACGACTTAACTACTCGGTTCTTGAATATTTTATTTGTCCATCGAAATAAACTGGCGACGTGAAAAAAAAAAAAAAAATTGAACAATCACTACAACCATCCTTTTGGCCAAGATCAAAATGTAGTATCTGTTCTTCAGGTGCGGCACTTCCATTTCTCGTTCTCTTTCAGTGGAGGAGAAATCCTTCACGACTGAGACAATTTTTATTTTTGTACCTGTTCTCCACGTTAAAAAACGACCCTGGTGTCTAACAGTCCAGTGAGGAGGCATTGTAAATAGGTACAACCATTTCATGTTGGGCGAATAATGAGCAATTAATTTAATAATGAATATTCATAGAGAGGCAGGAACATTTGCGTTTCGATTGTAAAAGAGCATCAAGTTTTAAAAATATACTGTTTTGAACATTTCGAACAAGTACAGAATCACATAATACAATAATACATGTAGACAATCCACACACACACACACAGACACACACACACACACACACACACACACACACACACAAGGTTCGTTCTAAAAGTAAACCTTTTTTTTTTTTTTTAATCAAAAAGTTAAAGAGCTATAAAGAGCGGTCGGTGCGTACCATTAAAATGAGCCATCTTTTGTGCTATAGAATTTATTTTTGTAGATACCGATCACAATTCTCAATGAACTCTTGCCGTGAATTCAACGACGCATCTCTGCTTCTGACGCACGTCCATGACAGTAGGTTGCTTTCTTTTTTGTTTTTATACCGTCAATATATGAAACGGAGTAACGCAACTTTCAGGCCATGATGACTGCATAAGTTTAGTTATTGTAACAAGGCAATTTGCAATCCCCTCTAGTCAATTCAGGCGGAATACAAAACATTTTTTTAAAAAATAGGAGGCATTACTTTTGCAAGGCCCCTCGTATCTAAGACAAATTCAAATGTAAAAAAAATAAATAAAAATGACATATCAGTTCATCAACAGTTCACACATGGCGATGAAAATAGAACAAGGGGTATAAAAAAGAAAAAGGATATATTTATACCCTCCGTTTGAACTTTCGATAAATAAGTTACATTTATTGGTTTATCATCATTTTTATTTTTCTAATATTAATGCCCCATCATATATAGAATAATTTTATCGCGATAGAATCTAATATAAAATGTTGATATTGTTCAATTAGTAGTGCTTGTGCGTTTATATTACCGCGCTATTTTATTAGTGAGTTATCAAGCTAAACTTAGTTTTATTATTTTCGGTTCTTATGTCAGGTGGTCGTATAGAATACTTAATCACTCTCCCCATGGTAAGAATGGATTTCTAAATGTTATTTCTGCGCGGTAGCATGTACAAGTACTTAATTATATATATAAAAGAAAAGAAATTTAAAATGTAAGTTCAAGTTAATTAATTTTATTGTTTGACTTCATACTCCAAAAATCAGTTTTCAAAATTCTTATTCCGCGGAGTTTCAAAGAATTGTATTCTTGCTATTCTCATCAGAGTACAGAAAGAAATAGCACCTATTGTACCTATTTACTATGCTTCCCCACGGGACAGAATTAGACACCAGGGTCGTTTTTTAACGTGGAGAAAAGGTACAAAAATAAAAATTGTCTCAGTCGTGAAGGACTAATGCTCCACCGAAAGAGAACAAGAAATGGAAGTGCAGCATCTGAAGAACAGATACTACACTTTGATCTTGACCAAAAAGGCCAAGTGTAGCACCGGTAGAAATTGCTGGTTAAGGCATTAAATGAAACTGCAGTTTATGATAGTCAAAAATTGAAAAAAAAATGCATATGTCCTTAAAAAAAACAAAAAAACAAATAAAATAAAAAAAAAACAAGTGTGGAAAATGTATTTTTATATATATATATATATATAGCCAATCAAAAAAGTGATAAATAATAAACCAATGAAGAAAAAGAAAATAAAAACTTTAAAAATTGTTCAAAACCAGTTAGATTATTTCATCCCTGACGATAAATTATGAAAATTGGAAAGTACTCGGACTAATGATAAACATGGTGATTACATCAGCCAGTTCCCGCCAGCAGTGAAGACTTATTCGAATGTTGCAAATGATCGAAAATAGAATAGACAAAAATAAGTATTTTATTTAATGAAACATACACAGACACACATATATATATATATATATATATATATATATATATATATATATATATATACACACATACATACATACATACATACATACACGCACACTAGCAGAGGGCGTCTGGCATATGCCAATTCTAAAATACCATTAAATATATTTTAATTCATGCAGATTTCGTATTTATTATCATAGACCCAATTCTCTATCGATTATTTCATATTATTCTGTACCCAAAATACAGTCATGATTTCAAAAGTAAAAGAAAAATAATATGACTTGGGTGTCATCAGCTACAATCGAAACCGAAACCAAAATTTACAGGATTCAAGCAAATAAGGACGCCCGGACGGTCCATAGTTTTAATTATTCAGGTGCATGTAAATGTAATCTAAGCACGCTTTATGAAATAAATCTGTGTATTTGTAGATATGTTCGACTATTTTATATGTTTGACTAGGAATAAGGTGTAGTATCTGTTCGGAGCTACACTTTATTTTTCCTGTCCTTTGTCAGCGAAGGTAAGGTGTTCCGAGATTGAAGCCATTTTTTTTGTTGTTGTTTTTTGTTTCTCAATCCAGAGTCTCACCTTTAAGGAAGAGATGGATTTTCCCCCACACTAAAAAAAAAAAACAAAAAAAAAAAACTTATATATTGTGTCTAACTCTGCCCTCGTGGGAAGATAAATAAATAGAAACGCCTGTTGGCTAACTTTAAGCATTCATCATGACCACTTTTTTAAAAGGACACGTTATTTCAAAAAGGGAATTCGAAGTATAAATTAAATTGCTAGATTAAAAAATATCGTTGACAAACAAATTATCCATTTTTAATGACGTTTCCGGCATTCAAATGACTTCAAATCATTAATTTTTTTTTTATGGGTATTTTTTTTATTTACAAATACTTCATGTTGCAATGAATTATATCTAATGAGGTAAAACTTGCAGAGAATGCTCCGTTTTACGATTGTTTTAAAAATAGAACGGAAATTTAAATTTCGTTCCGTTTTTTTTTTTTAATTACGCATGCATCTCGAAAAATCGAAAATAATTGATAAAATAAAAATTAAGTTAAAAAAATGGATAGCACGACCATCAATATGTGCACAAATTGCAAATCTAACATTGTTTTATGCAATTGTAAAATTTTGTGAATAAGATTTAAGTAGGAGGTTTCTCATTGAACATGAAGTATTACCCAAAACGGTCATATATCCGAAGTGTCAAATGCCGAAAGCCGTTCTTAACGTGTGGAGTTGGGGGGGGGGGGTCTATTCCGAAAGCCATTCTTAACATGGGGAGAGTGGACGTGTTTATTCGTCGTAAGCATACCCGAAAACCTATGAAATTCGACATTTACAATGTGAACGGTGAGCTGAACTTATGTAAGAAAAAAAAAAAAAAAAAAAAAAAAAAAAAAAGGTATACCAAATTGACTTTTTTCGTTAAAAATGAAATTATTTCGTTTTTTTATTACTAAAATGTTTTTTTTTTTTTTTTATATATATAAAAAGTATGTAAAACTTGCAGAAAACGCTCTGTTTTACGGTTGTTTTAGGAAGGGAATTTAAATTTCCGTTCCATTTTTAAAACAACCGTAAAACAGAGCGTTCCCCGCAAGTTTTACCTCTAATGATTTTCATTCAGAAACTTAGTCTTTTAACATTTCCGAAACTTCGACTTTCGATGGCACACACAAATCAAGCTGTCATTTCATTTTTTTTTCTTTTTAAGTAATAAATATATGTAAACGCGGTACGTTAAAGTTAATATCAAAATATATTAGTTTGCAAACGGAAATAAAGTCCCTCCTTTTTTCAAAGCATCGTGAATTTGTACATTTCGAAGTTAATATCCAAACAGCGATTAGCTTAGTTTTCTTACATTTAAAAAAATATTTATTTTAAAGTTTCTTAATTTTCTGTGTAGACGACATATATGTTCTTTTATTTTCCTTATATTTGTCGAGGGCATTTTTTTTACGTTACAGAAAGGCTAAAGATTGGGTCTTTATGTTGCGTGTTGGCTGTGCTATTTAAAATTGAAATTATAGCCCGTCTTATGAAACATCCTGGATTTGAAATTAGTTTGAATTTAGAAAGTAAAAGATATTTTTTTTTTATTATTATTTAGGAGTTTAATTTGTGTTTTTTATTATCATTTATGAGTTTAATATTTTTTTTTTTATTATAAACAAGTTAGTTGAATATTATACTTTAACATTTTTAACTTCTAATTAATAAGCTTTATTATCTAGCTAATTAAAATTATTGTTCCCAACTTGGATGATATTCTCATGTTTCCGGTGATTGAACTCTGGAATCTTTAAATATGCTAAGTAATTATTCAAGTTTCAATCCTCAATACGGGCGATACTAGAATGTATTTATAAATTACGTAAGTGCTTATAAGTGACTGTTCGACAGCAGACTATCCTTGTAATTATTATGATTATTATTTTTAATTAAGATGTTTCGTTCGAAATTCAGAACAAATTACAGAGTTCAACAAGACGCGACTAAAGACCGGAGGTTATATGAATCGAAACGTTATGAGAGTCCGAATTATCAAAATAACGAAAAACATAATGAAATAATCCATTATTTTGTTTACCAGCGGAAAAAAAAAATAACGTTGAAATATTTGATTATTTAAATTAAAATAGTGAAAGTGATTATCCAAGCTGAAAGTTTCACCTTGCAAAATCAACTGAAGCAGAAATTCAGGAGAAGTGTATTTATCATTCAAAGCTAATGTTGCAATATAAAAAAAAGTCAAAAATTAATGTGTTAGAGATAATTATCAATATTTTATCACAAAACATCGTATTTTCAAAATTTGATTTTATCTAATAGTCATTATCGATGGAATGGATCGATTAATAATTAATATATATAATACATCGTGTCAGACGGCGGCTTTTATTACTTAAATATCACTGCATGGCGTCAATTTATATTAGGTTACTGCAAAAATCATGTGGTTTTTTATATGTAAGTTGAACGCAAAAAACAAAAAAACAAAAAAAAAAAACAAACAAACATTATCTTTGCACCCACCTAATATATAATTAAGAGTTTTACATCAAAGCGTTTTTTTTGTTATATATATATATATATATATATATATAAGCCTCATTGAAATCTAAAAATATAGAAAAAGACGCACTTTCTCTCCTATAATATTTATTTTAAAGTTTCTTAATTTTCTGTGTAGACGATATATATATGTTCTTTTATTTTCCTTATATTTGTTGAGGGCATTTTTTTCTTACGTTACAGAAAGGCTAAAGATTGGGTCTTTATGTTGCTGTTGGCTGTGCTATTTAAAATTGAAAATATAGCCCGTCTTATGAAACGTGTGCGTGTTTTTGGTAATATTCAATATCGTCCTTCATGTTAGAATTTTTTTTGAAAAACCTTAATTACTCGAAATCCACTTGAATGCATTTTTGAATATATTAGAGATTACCCTATTTTCTAACCGGCAAAACCTAGTATTTATTATGTTTGTATTAATCGAGTAATAAGTAGGGCTATGACAACAGCATATTATTTTCCTCGTTTTGATTCTCACGTATATATTCATTGATATCTTATGTTTTTATGGAGAGTGGTGTGATTCTCAGATAATTGTGTCTAACTGTCGGATATATACCCGAGAGCAAAAACAATGAAAAGAATATGCTGTTGTCGTAACCCTGGTGATAACACAAGTAATACGTATGAAATGCTCTATTTTTTTGAAAATATATAAAAGTAATTTTTAACCCATGATACCTAAAATTATTTCAGTTTATGAACATGGATGGGTATATATATATATATATATATATATATATATATATATATATATATATATATATATGTGTGTGTGTGTTTACTGTATTTTGGGGAAAGAATTCCGACAAAGTGCTCGATTACAAAGAAAATCTTTTTCTATATAAGAGCTAAATATTTGTTTATTAATTATACAGAAGTTTAGGAAAACATTGGTACCGTCGGTTTCATCAAGATGGCTGACGAGAGCTGAACATCATTTACGTGTTACCATTAACGGTTTCCCGTTGTGTTGAGATTGAAACCGACGGTACCAATGTTTTTTCTGAACTTCTGTATAATTAATAAACAAATATTATATATATATATATATATATTTATGAAACTTAGTGATACATATCTCCTATTAGGAACACTAATGATATATATCACATCATGAAAACTAGTAATATAAATACACCACAGAAAAAGTGGTAATATATATGACAAAAGTGTATAACACAGATTGTATAAAAACTAGAGATAGCTATATAAAAATGCAATTTAGAATATAAATTCTATTTATAAGAGTAGATATTTTTCTTTACCTACATATAAAAGGCACTTCGTGCGTGTGTGTGAATTTGGACCGAGACGGCTGGACCAATATTTTTGAAATGCACACAAATGTACGTTATGTGTTTAGGAGTGTTCTTAGGTTTTGCATCGGAATGCCTCTTATAAGTATCAGACATCGATAATCGAAAATAAAAATACGATTGAAGTAGTAATACTCCGATTTTTACCAAAGTTAACATCATTATATAACCTAACCGCACGAGGGTATTTGAGAAGTTTTATCACCGCACAAGCAAAACGGTCCGGCACATAAAAATCAACAGTATGTTCTCTAATAAAACCATGGGCATGTTTGAAATCGAAGTTTCTGTTTTGAGCGCAATATAACCATGATACGCGACTTTTGCTTTTGAAACTTTAATTCAAGCAATTATATATAAAAAAAAAAAATTATAAAATCAACAGCAGGTTCCCTACTGTATTGTTGATTAAGTCACTGCGGGGGGGGGGGGGCATGTAAAGCTTCCTTACGGCGTGTCCCCGACCAGAGCAGGATATGAATCGATTTGACCGAAAAATGGGCGATTTAACCGATTGCAATAATAAAAAATCATTTGAAGTGTAGAACATTCATTGATCCTCATTCAGTCCTAGGCAACGTCGGGTCTCCCTGCTGGTTCAAATATAAGAATCAATATATTATGCGATTGAAAACTGATTCACAAACACTTCAGCAGGTGTGCCTACACTGATATGTTAACAATTGGATACGTTTGGCACAAAAATAGTGTGTGTGTGTGTGTGTGTATGTGTGTGTGTGTATGTGCGGGGGGGGACGAATAATCTAAATTGAAAAAGTCCTAACTTTTTGAGGTATTGGGAAAACAGACTATTTTCCGATGCCAAAAACGATTTTTTTTTTTTTATTCCACTGCTGGTTGTAGTAATAAAATTACTTATTGATTTTAAACTACCAGTAAAGCTAAAATCTGAAGATCATTCTCCACAAGTGTACTTTTATGTTTGAGAAAATATCAGCACATTTTACTCGCGCTTTTACGGTAATGGAGGAATAATATCAACTTTTATAGTTAAATATTAAGAGATTCATAAAGCATCGGAATCGGTAATTGTATTGGAATCGGGAATTTAGTGCGCGATCGGGAAAATGTTAGTGCCGTCTCATATATATATATATATATATATATATATATATATATATATAGTCTCTTGTTGTAATCTTATCACTGTTTTTCCTGGGGATGGGGCATTCTACCGGATGCCAAATATTATCCCATTAGTTTAGTTTCTCAAACAGAGAGATCTTTTTAAGATTCTAACCGCCCTTTAAGTGTTATTATTTGTATTTCTTTTGCACTTTGTTCCCCAGATATATTCGCCGGATAGTTTTCTTTTTGTATGTGTGTGTGTGTGTGTGTGTGTGTGTGTGTGTGCATTAAAATATGCAAGAATCAGTTCATACGCTAGATCCTGTGACTATCACTTAACAAGTATATGTATATAACACGTGATGTTTTTACGTACAAGTGTTTTGGATTTGTCTTTCTCATATTTCATCCAAGTCGCATTGTTAAGAGTCATATAACACTAAATTCTATTCAATGTTATTTTTTTTTATTATAGATCGTAAAAGTGTGGTTATCATGATTGTATATGACATAACATGATTGTTATGACCGAACTTATGCATTCATGACCTGACAGTTTCATCAGTCTATCGAAGATAGTTACGGTGTGAGATTAGGAAAGCAGTCCCTGCCATGGATGTGCGTCAATGATATCGTCCGTGTAGAAATAAATTGGACAAATCAAAATTCATCGGCGCATGTTGAACGTTTACGAAACCCACGTAAAAGAACATAAAACCTGGCGATTTTACCCTCACGCGCCCAAACACAAAAAATGATTCCATGTCTGACGAACACAAAACTGGATTTGCATTGGGCCAGCTTATGGTCAGATAAATAAGTTCCCTCGTATTTCGTGTGTTTTACCCGATGCAGATCCCTTGCTACTGCTATTATAATGAAAGTCCATTAGATGAATTTTGTATTCTAGAAAATGTCTGAAATTCAAGGCTTAAGAGTCTCCAGAAATTCAAATTCAATTTAATTGGTGTTTAATTATTAAGGCTATGACAAGAGAATATTCTTATTGTTTTAACTCTCGAGTATATATCCGACACAGTTAATCAATCGAGAACCGCATCATTCTATCTAAAAACATAAGATCTTAACTGATATATACTCGAGAGTCAAAATGAAAAGAATAGTCTCTTGCCATAGTCCTATTAATAATCACTTATCCAACTTAATGTAAATATGAAATATATGAACCTTAAAATGGGAAGTGGTATCCATTTCTTTACACTTGCAAATCAGTTAAAATTCCTCAAAGAAATTAAAATGTTTAGATTTGATATCTAATAGCTATTGTCAAATTTTCATAAAGGACTTTCAACCTCACTTTGTCTTATTACAAACAAAATATAGCCGATATTACACACTTATGTTTAAATTCCACTGAGGTACCATAAAGTATCTATTCAAATTATAAGTCACCTCACCTACTGACTTCTTGGTCACGCTGTAATGTTGGTATGGTTATTCTGAACATGAATCTGAAACCTCAGATTTTTGGAGGTGGGGATATCGAAATCGGTATCTGAAAAATTCGTGTCCATATTCTGATGCCAAACATGATACATTTAAATCATGTATATATATATATATATATATATATATATATATATATATATATATATATATATATATATATTGTTTAAAACAAAATCTTCCACTGCTGGCAATAATAAAAAAATAAATATTTATGGATTCTAAACTACCAGTAAAAACACAATGTGTTTTTTTTTTTTTTTTTTTTTGTTTTGAGAAAACACATGAACATTTTGAATCAGTTTAATCGGGAATAACAACTTCATAGTTAAATATTTAGAGATTTCTAAAGAATCATAGTCAGTAATTTAGTACGGAAGTGGTTTTTGTATCAGAAAAATATCGGAATCATCACTAATAAGAACACGAAGAAATAAAAGAAAGAATAGAATCGATATATTCAATTGCATTGATCGTGTAATATACCGAGATATGAACATATTAACGAATCACAACTTATCAAGGCCAAAAGCCACTCAGGTGAAAAGTTAAAGAGTTAGATTGTTTAGTTGAATGATGCTAATGATATGTTTATGTTTATTAAATCGCCATAAGAAGCTCTACTTGTGTGCTGAGCACTGTTGATCTCATTAGGGGAAACCTAATAATTGGCCATAAAAGAGTTTACATTTTTTTTTTTTTTTTTTTACCAAAAAAATCAAAATAACTTGTAACAAATTCGCTCTAGTAAAATAAATGTTTATACGTTACGCGCGTGCGCACAAACACACACACACACACACACACACGTTTCGGAATTTCTGAGATGAGGATCGAGGTATTTTTGTATTACATTGATGTCGTGTCCGACAATTCGAAATAGGTTTCTTTAGAAAATTTGGATAGCTTATTAATTCCTATGCACACACGCACAAATAAGTTGAAATTTTGTGTGCGCAAATAGTGCTTAACATTTTTTAATAGTTTTAGAAAACATCCTATATATCTATCTACAAAGACAAAATTCGCTCGTCCATGGAATATTATTGCCACATCTGATGCACGAGCCACTAGTTTCTCTTTTAGACAGTCTCCAAAAACAGTCCCAAATCTAATAGTTTCCGCACTATCAGTCAAGTTCAAACCTCCGTCGCATCGCCGCAATGTTGCATCCCTATGCCACTTTTACAAGTACTTTAATGGAATGACCTCTGATAAACTCGTAGCACTTGTGGCCTCTCGATGAATATACCTCTGACTAACCCGACAAGCAACAAAAGTCCACCCCTTAACAGTTTAGGCCTATAGATGCTGAAAAAACACTTATACTCTAATAGTTTCTTCTATCTTACTGCTAGATTGGGAATTTTTATCCATGTGTTCTGCTTCTGACTGTACTAACTTGCAGATGTTTCAATTTAATGTGAACATATATCTCGCTGCTTAACCCCCCCCCCCCACAATCCTCTATAGTAGCTTCTCATATTCAAGTGGCGATACACCTTGTTTGGGGTAGAAAAGTCTATAAAAAAGAGCGGTAGTAATAATCCAATCTATTACAATCTTACAAACCGTTTCTATGTTAGTGCATTGTTGTTTCACGTAGAACTGGACTTTAATCGGGAAAATTACTACTCTATTTAATATCTTCTATATATGCCAGAGTTACGGAGTCGGAGCTTTTAGGAGTTCAAATCGAACTTGCAAGAATGCTAAGAGCACGAGTTGGACATTTTAACCGTTTTAATCTCTGAATATTGGACGACTTTAAAATAAGGAGACGAGGTCGGACATTATGCATTCTAACTCCGAAACCGTACATTTTTACTTCTTAAATTTTAACTCTGTCCTGAGCGTTTTCCTATTCCTTAGATATCACTCACTGTCTCTAAATAAATCTGAATTCAAGGATACGGAGTAACCAAATTTAATCCAAATGGAGACCGATCTGCGCGATCAAAAAAAAACATTCTTTTTATATACGTTTTTTGTGCAAGACAAAAAATGTCAATTGTTAACTTTTGGAGAAAACTTTTTTTTTTTTTTTTTTTTTACAAGGGTGTCACCACTTATCAAGGCCCAGAGGCCACTCGAGGATAAGGGTTAATAGGTATACATTAGTCATTGTGATTTTAGCATAGTAAACAGTGGGAATTTTGAAACTTGGATTACTTAGGGGGACGATTCAATTAGAACTTGTTCACATTGGACTTTTTTTTTTTTTTTTTTTAATTTAAACATTTAAAATTTAATTAAAAATGGTAGAAAAAGTTTTACATTATTCTGCTTTCTATATGAAAAAATTCAGGGTTTTATCTTTCTGGAAAAAAAGTTAATCAGAAATAATGGATTTTAATGTAATTTCGTTTTAAAAAACAGCTTGATTTTTCGGCCATTTTTGGCGGTGTCTATGAATCAGAACGGTTAAAAATTTATTACATCATATGTGATATATATAATTGAGAGAGAGAGAGATAGGGTGAGGGAAGGAGGCTGAAAGTTTTAAAGTTTTATTCCAATATAATAATAAAACGATTTTTTGAAACGGGCATATCTATGGATGTTAGGTGCAGATTTTCAGAGCGTGATCATTACGCTTCAAAAATTATGGCATACAGTTTATTATCTATTGTATTATAATATGAAAACGCTGCTTAACATAACCTGTAAACTATTAACTTTTTTATCTGCAGTATTTAATCAGAACTGCATTTATGAAGTTTTATTTATAAATAATTTATATAATGTTATCTTGAAATATCTCGATTATTTCGAGCGTTATATATGTGTGTGTGTGTGTGTATGACGACTTCATTTAATCACAAATTAATATACGAAAATATAATTTTATGCGAAAATTTTCAGTATTTACTTCAACAGTGCTCAATACATACGTAGAGCTAGGTAGTAAGTCATGAAATAAAATATGGCAATTAAGCTACACAGAATATTCCGCGTTCCTATCTCGTGAGAATTCGTCAGGCTTATGCTAATTCTCACGAGAATGAAACGCTGAATATTCTGTGTAGCTTAATTGCTATTATATATATATATATATATATATATATATATATATATATATATATATATATGTTTATGTTTTTCTATATACATTATTTATTCCTTAACTTATTAATCGATCATTAGGAATTTTGAAACAACTGTAGGCCATTATATATATATATATATATATATATATATATATATTATACACACACATACATACATACATACATACATACACATAAATAATTATTCTTTATGCTTACAGACACTAGTATTTCATTCTTACGCAATCGTGTAAAAAGTGTCAATTTTTTTTATTGGAGATTCGAACCTAGCCATGAAGCCACCATTTACTCAATTTGCTATGAGCAACCAAACATTTGCCCCGGGAAAGAAGGGAATTAACGAAAAAAACGCCAAATTCGGGCGGATACCATAGACAATCCAGAGTGTTCAAACGAGTGAAAATCGTAAACGTTGCATAAATGCCTTTTAATTTTTATATTGTAAGTCATACAGTGCCCATCCTTATGTATCCATCAATTATAAATTGAGAATTATAATCTATATATCTATAAAAGTGAACGTGTCTGTGTCTGTCTGTGTGTCTGTGTACATTTCCCTACGCAATAACTGTCAATTTTTAGTCTATAGACTCGAAATTTGAAATACCGGGTACTGAGATTTGGGAAAATCGATGTGACGGGTGTCAGCCAGAAATTTGGCTGTTAAGGGGTCAAATTTCAACGATTTGACTTTTAAGAACTCTACCAAACTCCTCCGACAATTTTGGGTCTAGACGCTTGAAATTTTAGATATAGGTTCCTTGAACGTGGATCTAACTTAATAAAGTGATTCGAGCCCGAAACTATAAATTTTAAGGGGTCATAATAGGGGTCAAATTAAAAAAAAAATTTACTCTTTTTTTTTTTTTTGCTCAGCATACACCTCCAAATACCCGGGCAACGCCGGGCTGAAATGCTAGTTGAATATAAATTGATAATTACAATTGAATACAGACACTAGCGTTTCATGCTTTCGCAAAACGAATGCTCGAAGTATACTATAAATTCAAGAAAATCTCTAAAAGTACATATTTAATATCAAATGATATATTTGATAAATTAAATAAAACGAATGTGACCCTAGTAGATGAAACATATAAAAGCGATAAGCACAATTTTACGAATTTGGAGAGAAAAAAAAATGTCAGCATAATTCGGAAAACGAAGCTAACAAAATTATTCGATTATCAAGGCTTCAGTCTTGCAGGTGTATTAATGATAATCGATAGCACTTTTTATGCATTTACTGAGAGGGGTAACCGCTCACTTTCCTGAAAATATCATTGTCAGAAAATTTATTTAAAAAAAAAAAAATTTAAGCGCTTTTGTCAGTTGCAACTGCAAGCCAATTCTTTTCGGTTATTCTTTTGATTCTCACTAATTAGTTCGAATGATAAGATAATGGTGTCTAAAACAATAGAATGTTAACGGTTCTGCTTTGTAGACAATACGCTTTTCACACAATATATAAAGAGAAAGAAAATCTTAATGTTTATATACTTATTATCAACTTCCTAGAGTGCTCTATTCTTTGTCGATGAGCTTTAGTCAATCATCTAAATACGTCATACACACTAGTCTAAGAATAGTATTGCTGCCACTAGGAATGCAAAAAAAAAAAAAGAAAAAAAGAATGCTTTCGTTTTGTTCGCAGTTAGCATTTCTTGTAGATGACCTTATGTAATTTAAAGAAATTTAGATTTAATATTAAATATATATTACGGAACATTATAACAGCATAGGTACAGTCGCTTTCGAATTCAGAGGGACATCATTTGACACTCCCATGCGGACTCGGCTCGGCCTTCCTTGATGACGGTAGCTTTAATCTGATCTTCTGTAATATATATATATATATATATATAATGGGGTAGCTTCAATGAATCCATATATATATATATATATATATATATACCACCTTTGTTGGGGGGGGGCAATTTTATAAGTTCCAAATCTCGGCGACTATCGATCAGAATTTAACAAATGAAGGATCGTTGGAATTGTGTAGTGGGCTATGAGATATTTGCCCTTAAGATCTCGCATTAAAGGGTCATTTATTATCCAGAGCCTATTTTTTGGGATCTTTTTACAGCTATAAAATGTCTCAAACGGTCATTTGTTTTCCTAGTTGTGCATATGGATTACAAAATATCTGATATTCCCCCCCAAAACCTCTGGCCTTGATGGAAGGTAGACTAAAACTTACTTTGGTTTAAAATGATCTGAAATAACAGCAAGAGGAGACTTGATTCCAAATATTTCTCATGTTATATCCTCGCTCTTTGGTTTTCATACATAAAGTAAATTTCACAGTATATAAGGAATATTTGAGACGAAATATTCATAATCGTACTCTTTCCAAAAGAGGGGATATATAACATATGAGAAATATTTGGAATCAAGTCTCCTCTTGCGGTTATTCCAGATCATTTGAAACCATAGCAGCCAGTTTTAGTCTCCTCTCCATCCAGGCTAGAAGTTTTGGGAATATATGACACTTCAGAATAATGAAATGCAATAAATCTACTAGTATGCAAATCCAGTGATTATCGGTTTTACAAAATATTGGCTGTAAAAATGTATAAAGACAATCCCACCTAAATAAAAATTGCTCAATATACCAGATAGAGCAAATAAATCAATTTAGTAATTTAAATTTTATGGAGGTGAAATAGTTGAATTTTAAACTTTAGAATTTTTATCGTATGCAATACAAATACATATGTATTGCATATAATAAAAATTGTAGATTTGAAATTCAACCATTTCACATCATAAAATTTACTAAATTATGATATATATCAGATGCAATTCACTGGGATACTATTTGGTTAAACAGGAGTCGGTATTTCATAACATTTTAAACAATTCTATGTGTGCGTGTGTGCATTTGAATGATAGGTGTTTGATTGACTGTCAGGCCTGGGTAAGATTGCACGTGTTAGTATTAAGGTTATATAGAACGCGGTTTGCTCGCCGCGGGCTGCTTAGTCGCCTAAAATCGCAGTTGACTAAGGGATCAGTGAAATACTCCACCATGAAGACTTGATAGTGTCGCGACACGTTGAAAATATATTGTAAGTCAGATAATGATCTCATATGTGACAGAGTGCGAACGTTTGCCGCGGCAAGGATTTTTCGCCGCCCCAACCCACATCAGCCGGCTATTGTTGAAGACGCCTTGGCGAGAAGCTATCTATTAACCCCATCATTTCATTTATGCGCCGACGGACCAGTCTTCTGCCTTAATAGTATACTATGGTATCTCAACACACACACACACACACACACACACACACAACCTTATTTTGATCTAGCCACAAACACACACAATAAATTCATTACTTATGTGCAGCTTTTAGCTGTGCTACTTTTTCTAAATAAATCACAGCTAAAACATGTATGCACATATGTAGCCAATAATGTTTTTTCTAAAATAAAAGAAAACCATACAATAATACAGCTCTACTTGTTAATAGGCATGCACATGTGTCTGATTATATACATACACACTAGAGTGAGGGACTCCAAAGTTTTCAAACGGATTAGGGGCATGCGACGAGGGTCAAAATTTAAAAAACGTGATCTGAACGTGTGTAATACCGTTTTGCTCTTTAGCTTTGCTTTTTAGTAAAACTCGTTCTGAAAACCCTCATTCTTTTAATCATTTTTAATGAATATTTTTACGTTTTATATATGAGCTCCGAGATCAAATTAAAGATGGTTGCTGACCAGATCTTGCCTGCAGGTCATAGTTTTGAGACGCCTACCTTAGAATACTCGTCCTAGGACGGGTAAGATTAATTCGCGAGTAGAACAGCTTTGCATTACTTTTGTATCCTCTTTACGAAGACTAAAATAAACACACATCCACATGTGCTGTATTTTAATGCATAATTAGTCTTGTCTATATTTTAGTCTTTTGCTATTTGTTTATCCTAAGGATTTCGGGATATGAATGCCATTCATTATATAATTTTTACAGCGATACTGAAAGACAGAATATTTTTCATTTAAAAGAAAAAAAAAAAGAAAAAAAAGAAAAACTTTCGAGAAATCTTTCATGGGCCGTTATTAGAAAGTTGTACTAGTGACGTAACGATTCAAATATTTTCCCCGGTTTCGATACAATTCCCGATTCTTTCTAAATCTCTAAATAGTTAACTATAAAATAGTTATTTTGTCGCGATTACAGTAAAAACGTTTCATGCGCATATATTTTCTTAAACGCAAAATTAGTTGTGAAGGAATAATCTACACATCTTAGTTTTGCTTGACATTTAAATCAATAAATATTTTATTATAACCATTAGCAGTGGAAGATTTTGTTCGGAACAAATTCAAATGAAAACAGATAATTAAAGGAATAGTTTTTGGGCATCGAAAAACAGGCACAAATTTTTAGATTCCCCATAAAACTTCCGATTTTTCCGATTCCCGGTTAATTATTTCAACATTAATATAGTGGAAAAAAAGCAATGTTGCTTAATTTGTTTATTATGGCATTTTATATTCTTTAACACTTCATCAGCAAAGGAATCCTTACATAGATCGATAATTTCTGCAGAACAGATTGTATACATTACAGATGGATAAAACGAAAACAATGCTTTTGTGAGTTAAACGAAGTTCGAAATTCTGTATGTAATATTCCTGTGTATTAATATAAGAAAAACAATATATATAAACGAGTTACTCACATATCTGTAACTCATCGATTTTCTATTAACCTCTTCAGATTTGATTGAAGATTGATTGAAGTTTATTTTAGAAGTAGGAGATTAGTTTTTCCCCCTACTGCGATTTTAGAAATTTTCGGCAACGTTTGAGCCTTTTTCAGTCAAGTATAAAAGTGTTAAAATAAGTAAACGAACACTAGTTAAAAAAAAAAAATAAAAAAGTAAATGTAAGAATGATGTTGTCTTTGTTTAAAAACTGATTTCACCTGTTTATTATTTTTCTTTTGTTTTACTTCGAGTGTTTTAGTCTATGTAAATATATATATATATATATAATATATATATATATATATATATATATATATATATGGCAGCATTTTTTCCTCTTAAAAGCATATTTCATGAAATAAAATAGACGTTTCTTATGTCTATTTTATTTTGGACCCTTTCCAACTTCCGATTAAGAGTCTTAAAGGAACTGGCTGATGTAATCGCCATATTTGTCGTAAGTCAGTACTTTCCAATCCTTCTGGATTCGCAGTAAGGGATAGATTAATTTAACTGGTTTGAACAATATATTAGATTACTCTGACAGACGTTAAAAATAAATGTTTAAATTTCAACAGCATTTCTCGCGGTTAAGGCCGGCCGAGACGGTTTGTTTCTTGTTAATGGAGTCAGAGATGGCTCCGTTGCTGGGATCGAATCTCCTTACCGGCAGTAATCGTGTAACCCTGTACTGACGATTCCCGAAAGGATAAAACGTTAGTGTCTGTAGGTATTTAAAATAAAATTATATTATATATACACACAGTAATAGTTACTAAATACCTACAGTCACTAGTGTTTCATTCATTTCGGGAATCATCAGTGCAGGGTGTCACGTTTACCGGCGGTCGGGAGATTCCAACCCGGCAAGTAATCTTTGACTCCATTAGCAAGGACCAAATCCCCATGGCCACCGTCAACCGCGAGAAACATCGTTGAAATTTAAACACTTATTTTTGTTTTAATGTCTTTAACGTATGTCAGAGTGATTTAATGATTATAGTGTCATGATTTCAGCATGCGAGCTAAAGTAAGCGGCTTTATTTCAAATGTATATATATTCCAAGCATGCTCCCGTGTAAATAAAATTAGGTCTCTTCGAAAAAAAAACAAAACAAAGATATACAGTAGTGTAATCATCATTTGCTTTATTAAATTCCGACCTATGCATTTTGTTTAATTATAAAAGATAATGGTCATTCGAAAAATTCCGAAATAACGAAAGCCATAAATAGATATGTATGTATATATATATATATGTATATATAATTTATGATTTTTTTTTTTGTGCGGCAATATTTATGTATTTAATTCTATAGTGAACACTTCAGTAACAGATTTTTAGAACATGTTTAAACACCTGCTTTCGTTCAATTTTTTAATTCTACGATGCAGAAATATCTCATTTCAAAAATGTCCCTTACAAAAAACTACCTTCATATTTGACACGACCCTTGTTTTTTGCTATTATTATTACAAACCCATATAAAGAAAGAAAAGAAAAAGAGCGTTGTGAACAAATGAGTAATTACTTCTGGTATCTACTAATATCGAATTCAGTTTAGACTGGACTAAAAGTACATAAATTATGTTAAAATATATATATATATATATATATATATATATATATATATATATATTAGTAATCGCTCCAAACAACGCATGAAACCACTTAATTTAAGGAGCTAAAAATAAACACGAAAAGGTAAACCAAAAGAAAAAAAAAGACAACGATAAGTGTTTGATGGCTAGATTGAAAACAGCAATACTTTCCCCTTTGTCAGAAACATCGGTCATGAAATGTGAGGACTAAATGACAATATCAGGGAGCGAGAGAGTTAACTTTCTACTATTAATATTTAAGGCCAAGTATATATCTATAAAGTCATGCAACTGGTACACAACCTTATATATAGTAGTGGTGGGACGATGGCAATATAATTTTCGATTGTTTTAAATTACTTTATTCTGATGCAATTACCGATTCCGGTTCTTTTACAATTCCTTAACATATAGTTGTAGACTTATTTGATTTTCTATGCAGATTACCGTAAAAAAAACAAAAACAAAAAAAAAAAAGCAAAAAATACGTATCATATGCATATAGTTTCACAATCGTAAACGAAACATTTTTGGAATCTTCTATACATATTAATTGCATTAGTAGGGTAACCGTTAATTGGCATCGAATATTAACCATTTTAGCTTTAGTGCCAGCAATGGAAAATTAAGTTTTAAACAAAATAAAATAAAAACAAATTTCAATTAAAGGAATCGTTTTTGGCATTAGAAAATAAACACTATTTTGTCCAATTTCGAGGATTCCGATACCCCAAAAATGTCCGGATCTTTTTTATTCCAGATTCTGATTAATCGTCCCAATACTAATATATATATATATGTGTGTGTGTGTGTGTGTGTCCCTCGAACCAGTTGCATGTCGGAGTCTCATGATGTTCGGGCCAATTTCTTATTTCTGTTCGTAATTGGCGTTGTAATTTTATTTGTTTGGAAAAAGAACATCAATACTTTCAAAATAACCCTAATTGATTAAAAATTAAAAATATCAAATCAAACAATCGATGATTTATTTTAATTTGGATCAAATTTCAAAGGATTACTTATGCGTTAACTCGCCGAAATCTTGGGTTCGATTTTAAGTGGACCTCCTCGAAAACTTCTAAAACATCAAGATTTTTATGACCGTCCAAAATCTACATATGGTTTCGATAAATTTTCGTTTTCAGATCTGTTTAATATGCAAATGCTTCTACTGAATTTACCGATCAATTGTGCGTACCCCGCTTCGATGAAGATGATAAGATTTAACAGAATGGTTTCCTAAAACCGAACAGGACCATATTCTACTCCAAGGGGGTATCACATCAAAGCAATACCATTTTGCAGAAACATACTATACTTTGATAGTTATACAAAATGCCGAATCACTGATCTTAACGAACTTTCAACGGTAAGATGACTTGCATAAGGTCGCTAAACCTATGTAACATCAGCTCCTAGGAGGAGACACAGGGGAAGGATAAAAGTAGTCAAAAAACTGACCCGTCGGCACTTTGTGTTTAGGCCGCTTCAAGCGATTCGCAAGAAGTTAAACACGGGTTTTTATAGCACATAAAAAACACATACAGATGGTGGATAACACAGATGCCGATTAGGTGTTAATATTGATACTGTATATTTGAGTAAAGTAAAGAAAGGTGTGTATAATTGGGATTATTCGGACTAATGTGGGGTAACAGGTATAAGTGCCAAGTATTAATCAGTTCTAAGTGACAGTGTTCTGGAGGTTGAAGGTTCAGTTTTCAGTGTGGGCGATACTGAAAATAAATTTACGAATTAAAACGTCTACTAAAGGCTGACGGAATGAAAGCAAGCTAACCCCCGTGGGTTAAATAAAGTATTCCATTCAAAAAATTCCCTACAATTTCCAGGGTTCGATAAGATGCACCTGGAGAAGGTGGGGGATTACATTGACAGAAACTTTGTGAAAATAACCAGAATGAGAAGTAGTTTGAATAATCCAACTTATACAGATTATAAAAACTAATTATATAAAAAAAAGATAGAATCCTGAAAGGAAAATTCGTATTAGGATTATTCGTACAGTAGTGCGCAATGTCTGACGTAACGGATAAAGTGCTTAGTTAATTTAGTTGTAAATTACACTTTTCTAGAGGTTGAAGGTTCAATCTTCAGTGCGACGTTCAAGATATAATTGCGAATTACTTAGTAGTTTTACTTGACCATGGTTGGCGGAAGTAGTACCTGCTATTCCTGTTGGTTGAATAAAGAGGTCCGTTCTAAGTTCTCAAGTTCAACAGAAACAATCTAGGGTTCGACACGATACACCTGAAGACAGGATGTTTCAGCGACCGAACCGTTTTTGAAAATTACACTTAAGATGATAGCAGTGGTTCGAGCAATCCAAATAATGCGAATGATTCCTCATCTAATAAATTCTGAAAACAAATTTAAAAATTGCTTTTTCGACTTACCTGACGTAGTCTCGTTTGCAGTACGTTTTGCCGTCCCTCACAAAGCATGTACAAGTTTCGTCCAAATATTGTTCGCAGTCGGCACACTTGAGACACGAGGCGTGCCATTCTAAGTCCGGGGCAACCCGTAAAATATATTGGTCATGAATCTGCGAACCGCAACCCACACACATCGATACCCGTCGCTTTTCTAGAAACCGACGGGACAGTTGGTAATTCATTTTTTTTTTTAACGGGTTCGACGAATTAAAAAAAAATCATTTTTGTTGAGATGGTTGATGGTCATGGGAGGGTGAAAAGAAAAGAGAAAGAAAAAATATGAGTATGTGGAAAAGAGAAACATATCTTTTCAAAGATTAAGATCTAGTTGTTGGTTGTCTATGGTTTAGAAAGATTATTAAAATTATAAATATTAAAGTATAATATCTATACTTTGCACTGAAGAGAACCTCATTGCTCGAAAAATATGCAATATGAACCAATAAAGTAAATTTAGCAATTGAAACATTTCACTAAAAGACACGATATAAAAGATTAAATAGAACTATAAAAAGGCAATAGATAACATTACCATATTGGGTTCCATCATTCTATTTTACGATTATATAGCAAGACAAATATATTATTTAAAATATATTATACACATAAAAATGCATTTATATATATATATACACACACACACACACACACACGTTTAATTATAAAGACATATTTATACACACAAGTTCAATGATAAAATATTTATGCACACACGTGTGATTATATAGAAATATATTTATACACACACGTTTAATTATAGAGAAATATATTTATACACACACGTTTAATTATAAAGAAATATAGGCGGACCTGAACGAGAATATCCCCCCGCCCCTAATTTTAACCGGTATTTTGCAATTAGTATTTTTTATGACCCAACTCAACGTAGTATAAACACTCCGAACCTCCCATGTTAAAAACGGCTTTCGGAATAAACACCCCCAACCTTGAAAACTATATTGCATAAAAAAACTATAAAAATACTATAAAAATATATATTCTCGCTTAGGTCCGCCGAAATATATTTTCATGTATATTTCAATAAATTCGGTACTTATGCAGAGAGTGATCCGTGCTGAAATAACGTTATTTAAAAAGCCATTCTTAACATGGGGAGGGTGTTTTGTACCCATTCTGTACTTTAACCTTACAATTGAATAAAAAACAACTTTAAACGTGGAAATACGATTTAAAAAAATAGCGCGGATCACTCTCTGCATTAGCACCATAATTTTTTATTTTAAAATTTCCATAATAAATTAAGATCAATAAAAAAAATTAATTTACACTTGTAAAGCATGTGCATGGAAAATAAACCGAAGCTGCATTTCCATGACTCACTTTATTTTGGTAGTTTTATAATTTGTCTTGCGAGTTACGTTGATTGGTAGAAATTCAAACAACTCATCAGAGGCATTCATGTTGCTCGGAAAAAAAAGGGATAAAATTGGTGGAGGGAAAGAAATCCAAGACGACTTACACTAGTAATAAAATAAAACGAGTGATGTTTTGTTTTTGTAAATTAATTTTAATGTGTTTCATAAAGAAATCTAACAGTGCTCAATGATATTAGAACCATGATATTTATTTATTAATGACGTTACATAAGATCAGACCAAATAAACAAGGATTGTAACTGATGATACCATGTTATTTCACCTGCTCTTTAACACACACACACACACACAGAGTAAATCCAATTAGAGTGTCATAATTACAGAGCAATATTAAAAAAAAGTAAAGCTCTTAAATGACAATACACTTAAATGTATATTCCGTCTGAAGATTCTGCGATGACCGAATCAAATAATTTATCAATTAAAAAAAAAAAAATTAACGTGCTTTTTTTTAGGTTTTCTAAACTTTATTGCAGGCACCTTTATATAAATTCGGTTTCCATGTTAAGTTGATTCAACATCCACACTGATATATATAATTATGACTATAATTATTTTTAAATTTGAATATTTGGTAATTTTTTTATATATATAGGCTCATACTTTTTTTTTTACATTAAATGATAAAATATATTAATGCACCTTCCAAGTGACTATCTGGGATATATGCATGCAACTTGTGAATCGAATTTAATTTATAAAAACAGACCAAATATGTAGCATTAAAGAGATTATGAAAAATATTAATTTCAAGGTTTTTAATTATAATCATTTTATATATATATATATATATATATATATATTTTACACGGTGATCACCACTTATCAAGGCCCGGAAGCCACTCAGGGATAAGGGTTATTGCAAGCACATTACGTTAGTGTGGAGATTTGAAGTTAATATATATATGCGAATACAACACTGGTTTTACAAATTGTTTTTTTTTTTTTAATCCGTTCTAGTAAACCTAAAATGTAGGTAGTTTACCATAAAAAATAAGATTACACACACACACATATATATATATATATATATATACATGCAAAGTAAAAAATATACTCTGCGAGGTATATATATATTGTAACCCTGACGTTTACAAATTTTAAAAGTTAAAATTATTCGTTTAGCAATACATTCACGTTAAACGATTTGATTATTATATCGAATCCTACGTAGCATATATCTATATCAAATAAGACAGCGAGAAAAATACGTATACAAGTCTTCATTAAATGTTGAATAAGTCAATTATTATATTATGTATCCTATCGTGATTAAAGACAAGAAAGTGCAAATCTATTTTAAGGGCAAATATTTTGCGTTACCATAAATAAAGGAGACGATATATTTTCACTGTGATTGTTTTTCAAATGAAACATACTTCAGGCTAATATATATTTTTAAAACTATTCAAATATTTTATTAATAAAGTTAGTTTGGTTTAAAAAAAAAAAAGCTTGTAAAAATTAATTGGACATAATTATTTCAACCATATTTAGATCATAAAAATAAAACAAGAAACATTCAAATTTTATACTCAAGCATTTTTTTTTTAATTTAAGATATACAAAAAGAATTTTTATTGGTGTCCGTTTATGAGTGGGGCATTTTAGTTTATTTAGAAATTAACATTTGATATAGATTTCATTTTATGAAATAAAATTAAATTATCCGTTTTGGATTCGAATTTTTCGAAATGGATGTTACCTGGGTTTAAATGCGAAATGTTCAAATTAGACATTTTACAAAACTTTGATTCTCGTATACTATTTAAAATGTAAACGATTAAATAAATAAATGAACGAAACGCTAAACGTAGCTGCATTGTCCTTAGTCGGAGGAAGAGAACACTTAATTCGGGTAAATTATTTTTGTTCCATTCAGAGCACCTGTAAAGGATGCTGGATATCATCTATATAAAACAAACGACTTTGTATATAACTTCGCCCTATCTTGGAATTAAAATAAAGAGCTCTGATGGTTACTTAATTTAGATCTTCGAAACATTGTCGGGGTCACTTATAGAAAGGTATAGATCAAAGCCTCCGACTCTTCAATTCAAGAATGCCAATTTTTTAGGCCTGTGAATTGTTTATTAAATGGTTACAGCTAAAAGGATATCGGCTTGAAAAAATATATATGTATTTATTTTTGTGTTTATAGCGAAAGTTCTGATGTGGAAACTCATAACCAGGTCATATGGGGGCAGTAGTGCACTAAGTCCCTATATCTAAATAGTGAATAAGTCGTTTACGACACAGATTAACACCTGGATGTGCCAAGTTCAAATCCAGTTCTTTCTACAGAAACTTTCAGAACCCAAGAAGATGGCAAATTAAATATCATTAAATGCCGCATGTTAGTACGTAAAGGATTAACGGCGCTTAAGAGGACAGTAGCCATAATAAATTAAAGTAATCATATATATATATATATATATATATATATTATATATATATATATATATATATATATATATAAAGCAGGATAGGTTTAGTATTTTTTTTTATTTAGTGTAAAATGTTTATTCAGTTTGAAAAACATGTAGTGTCGAGCATTACACGAGCGCAGGAAAAATGACTCATTGGTATCACATGTCTTTGATATCTCGACAATGATTACAAAGATACATAAATATATATTTGTTAGAAATCCAGGCAATAAATGTTCGTCACATTTATTGGTTCGGTTTCTATTTTGAATAAATAATTTTTAACACATTGTCGAGACTTCAAAACTATAAGTGATACCACGTGGCCAATTTTCTCTTGTGCTTGCGTTACGCTCGGCACTTGTTTTCCGAACCTAAAAACATTTTACATTAAATAAAAACACTAACACCTTATCCAGCTCGATAGAGTAACTTAACTTTTATACTATTTGTTATTTGATTTTGTTTTTGACAACTTTTTCGAATTTCTATGCATTGTAAAACAAACCCATATATATATATCTCATTTATGTTAGAGTTTTGCTTTGAAAAGGTAAGAAACCCTATTTACTTGTCTTTCAATAAAGGCAAAATTAGACAAGAGGTCGGATTTTTATGGGGGCGATATCAAAAACTTGGACATTTTTTTTTTTTTTTTTTTTTTTTTTTTACAACTGGGCTAGCGCATAAAGGCCCGGAGGCCACTTGAGGATAAGGGTTAATGTGCGCATTGTAATCGTTGGGACTGTTACGTAATTATCATTTGTAGAAGAAATTTGGAATAATTCGATTATTTACGAGAACGGTTGAATAAGAACTTGTTTACGTTGGACTTGAAGATAATCATAGTGTAGTCAGCTGGAAAGCAGACCAGCGGAACAGAATTGGTTTCGGTTATAGCTGACCCCCCCCCCAAAAAAAAACAACCCTCAAGTTTATCTCTCTCATATATATATATATATATATATATATATATATATATGCACACACAACTATTTCATAAGTTTTGGTTTCGATTCAATCTGATGCCAAGTCGTGAATATATATTTTTATTTTTGAAATCGCAACTTTATAAATATAAAAATCGATAGAACATTATAATAATATACACGAAATCTGCAAGAATTCAATACCATATTTAAGCATACTTTACGACCGGAATACGCCGGGCGTCCCTGCTAGCTTAGATAAATACTTTTGAAGTTTTAACAAAAGAGCTACAATAATATCAGGACGTCTCCATTTACGCTGAACATCTACAGAATGCCAACATCAATATATTACATATGAATCCGCTGTGTAATTTTGACAGGTCCTGCTAGTTCAAACATTATTTTAAGATAGTTGGGTGATGTCACTAAATCTAGTATTGAGTTGATTGCGAGAAAAAAAAATATTGTAGACATTAAAAATGTTTTTTTTGTTTCTGTTAAATATCATTACATAAGGAGTCATTTCGAGTCTATATTTTAAGCTTCTAAAAACGAGAAATACACGATTTTTATATGAAAACATTACTTAAAAAACAAACATGGCCGATATAAAGGGTCTGCAAGACGGTCATGTTATTTAATAATATTTAACAAAACTATTAATACCTACACAATCTTTTTACTCGCAATCAAGTCAATTCTAGATTTAGTAACATTACCGATTGCTGCAGACCTTAATCATTTCAAGTGTGCCCCCCCCCACTAATTGCGAATGAAGTATTGTTAATAGTTATTTTCCTTCTAACGAGGGTAAAGTTAGACACAAGGTCATTTTTTTTTATGTGGGGTAAATCCGGTTCTCCCAAAAGGAGCACTGGATTGGAACAAAAATAAATAAAATTGTCTCGGTCTAGAAGGATTACTTCAGTGACCGCTGACAGAAGAGTCTACGAGAAGAGATACAAAGTTTCTATCAAAAAAGGCTAATAGTGCCCGTTGCAAACTTACTGTTGCATATCTGTGCAAAACCGCGATTAATCAATATTTACATGTTGAGCTTCATATTCCGTTTGAAATTGATTCCCATAATTAGTTACACATGAAAATTTTTAGATAAAAAGAAAACAACTCTTGTTGGTATTCATACTACCCTGATGAAATTAAGTTATTTAGAAAGCCATTCTTAACATTGGGAGGGGAGATTAAAAATTCTGTACTTTTACCCAACATTATCGTAAAACTTGAATTTAACTTGAAAATACAATTTAAAAAAATAGCACAGTAACATAAGTGCATAAGCACCCTCTTGTTTGTTTAGTACTCTGCAATTTATGGAGAGTGCTGACTGATGGACCTTACTATTTAGAAAAACCGTTAACTATTCTGTACTTTCAGTTATGAATTTAATAAGATATCGTAAACATTGAATTTAAACTTGAAAATCTTATAAAAATAGCATGTTACCTAAACTGCAGACGTGCTATTCCTTTTCACCTGAACACGTCCAATGCCTGCCTGTCTGTCTCTCTCTCTATATATATATCAAAACGAGGTTTATGGCTTAGTTTTGATGCATTTAAAAACCTAATGTGTTACATCTTGTGAGGTTTAAAAATCGCAGGTACTAGTAATTATTCATTTTTTTTAACCGTCTATAACAGATATGGAAAATAAATGACGGCAATGTGTACAATGCATTTAAAGTTTCTAGATGCAGTAGTAATATACAAAGCAACAAAGATACATATAAACAATGCGCTAATACATTCGTGTTTCAGCGGTTGGTTTTAACTTTACGATTACTTCGATAATCATACTCTTTTCTGAACAACAAAAAGAGTTCAATTATTATTCATTATAATCAAATAGGACCTTTGTGTTCTCGTCTTGCGACTCAAATCTATTTCTCTTATAGAATGTGTAAAATAACAATGAATTTGACCCTCGCACTTTTATAGAAAATGTATTGTCTACAAGCGATTTTTTTTAAATTAAAGTGTTTTGGGCCGTTATATATAAATAAAATCGATTATAAATTAGTTTTCATTCAGTGCTTATGATTCAATGTTATCGTGCTCTTAAAGTTAAATGAAAATACAGAGCATTTATAAAAAAACTCCCTCCCAATGTTAGGAATAACTTTCTAAATAATTACGTTATTTCAGCACGGTCACACATGCGTAAGTACGGTTCGTCATTTTTTTTTGTACTTATGCATTTATGTTACCGCGTTGGAATAACATTATTTATAAAGCCATTCTTAACATGGGGAGGTAGTGTTTTGTAACTATTCTGTACTTTCACCTAATAATTTAATAAAAACGAAATCGTAAAACATGAATGTAACTTTAAAAAACTATTTTAAAAAATAGTACGATAACACAGGTGCATGGAGCATAAAATTTTTCTGCGTTGTGGAAGCTGAAAAGATCTGTTTGATATCGAAATGAATTTAAATATATTTCTTTCTAGTTGTTATTGACACAAGGCTTAATAAATGCTTAAGAGCATTTTGTTTTCTGAAGGAGGTAGCTACTGTCACACAAACTCAGGGTTAGAACAAGTAATATAAAAATACAGGAGAGGGAGTCTATGAACTTACAAAACTTTAATTTCTGTACAATCGGACGACACTTGTACACATTTAAAATTATATTGGAATTAAAATTACTTAAGAATACGGACTGTGCTGAAAAAGAGTTAATTAGGAACTCGTTTCAAAAATTGGAAAGGGAGAGCGTTTATTTTCTGTACTTTCATCTAACAAGTTAATAAAACATTTTCAAATTTAAATTTGACGCCATCTAAAAACAGCACGATTTGTTTTCTGTGTCAAATTACGTTTAAATTCAGAGTCATCCTTAAAAAAAGATAACAATTATGGTACTGCGTAGTATAAAAACTCCCAACCACCCCATATTAAGAACTGCTTTCGGAATAAACACCCTCCCAACCTTCATGTTAAGAACAGTTTTTGAGGTTGGGGTGGCGGTGTTTATTCCGAAAGCCGTTCTTAACGTGGGAAGATCGGGGTGTTTATAATACGCTGAGGCGAGGCAAGGCACGTCGTAAAAAAATTACCAAAATTATAATTTGAACTGAACTTGCCGCAGATCATAAACAACATTTTAGGGTGATTATCGAGACGTCCTCGGCGTTCAAAACTCGAAAACCGTGCATTACCTACAGCGCCTGGTATCTCAAAATTATCACATCTAAATATTCAACATTATGTAACTTTGGTGATCTTACGAGATCCGGTATGACAAAGTTATTATTGTTAAACATAGCTTTATATAATTGGAAAGTAAATCTACAATGATAGTTTTAATAAAAATGGTTAAAGATTGGGTAAATATTAGGCCCCGTGTTTATGTATAGAATGGGTTTCGAAATACCGTTATTATTTAAAAGACCTTTGGTAAATATTATGCTCTTACAAAGCTTAATTTTTGTTAATATATACAAACATTAAAAGAGTAAACGTCCCAGTAAAGCTAGAATTCCTCGAACAGGACACTTCTGGACCACTTTCAGGTCTCATTACGAAGTTTAAAATCACGGTGTAATTATACTAAAAAATGAAAAAAATTATCACGATAAAATCTTTATTAAAATTCGCACAAGTTAATTGCATAATTTGGAAAATAAAAAATGTTTGAATTTTAAAGCGAGCTTCTTTTACAGAACATTACTACAAAAAAAATGTTGTCAACAAATATATAACAAATAAATGTTATCAAAGGCAAGATAACTTACTCTTCTACCTATCTGGAAAAGTTTTTAATGTGTTTACTCACTTTAAAACGTTTATTTGGCCCGAAACAAAGTGTCTTGCGTAAAGTGAAAATAAACAAGTGGCCGCGAACTGACACCTAAATATTTTAAGTTTCGATAATGACTTACAAATAAAAATTACTGTAAATATGTTAACGTGACATTTTATGGAGTAGGTTTCTAACAGTATTTTGTTTTATTTTTAAGTTATTATCAAGACTTCAAATATTTAGCTGTCGAATCGCGGCAAGTTTTGTTCTCGCCAAACGCTCAACACTATTTTTTCTTTGGATCAAATAAACGTTTTAAAGTAAGTAAAAACAGCTAAATAAAGAGAGTAACGTATCTTGTCTTTGATAACATTTATTTGCTATATGTTTTGGCCACCTCATACTTTTTTCGAACAGAGGTATATTGTAAAACAAACCTTTTAAGGTTTATACTTAAGGGTGTCTTAAATTAATGTAATCTTGCTTAATTGGTGTCTAATGATTATGAATTAAATTTATGTAAATATGAAATATTGGTGCTACTGCATTTACTGATCCGCGCTATTTTTTTTAAATCGTATTTCCAAGTTTAACAGTTTGGGTTTTTATTCAATCGTAAGGTTAAAGTACAGAATAGGTACAAAACATCCTCCCCATGTTAAGAATGGCTTTTAAAATAACATTATTTCAGCACGGATCAATAGGTGCATGAGTACCGAAATATTTGAATTTGAAAACAGATTTCACTCTCTCTCTCTCTCTATATATATATATATATATCACAAACTGAAGTTTGAAGAATATTAATTGATACAGAACTGCCATTGTTATAATTTTTAAAAAGTAAGATATCTGAATTTTAACACTTCAGAATCCGTTCTTTTTTCTACAAACTTAAGTTAAACTAAACATAGCAAACATTACGAAAATTTACGCCTAGCATCTGGGTAACAAATTCGTAAGGATCAGTCGATTAGTTTAGGAGTGAATCCTTCACGTATAAATACTTAAACATATCAGTGCTTTTGTATTTCTGCTGCCGTACTATTTTTAAAGAAAATAATATTTAAGTTTAAAGTTTTTACGATATCGTTTTTTTAAATTAAATTGTTAGCTGAAAGTCAAAATACTTACAAAACACCCTCTTCTCCCTATGCTAAGAATGGCTTCCTAAATAATAGCACCATTATATGAGCACAGTTCAATTAGTGCATAAGTGCCAACATATCAATAGATAACAGTTAATTTGTCCTTAGTTAATGTTGGGCAATTTCTTATAAACAAAGGTTATTTTTTTAGGTGTGCTTATTAGCGGTCCCCTTTTTGGGGGCGGAGGGGGGAGCAAATAAATAATAATAGAATAGATTATATAACAGTTCACGATAA
>NC_136486.1:101753292-101773292 GCF_053919585.1 Euprymna scolopes | reverse complement strand
TTCTTCCCAAATTTTTAGGTAAGGCTAAATATAATTCTTTATTTTCGTTTATAAAATACTTCACCTGTGAATTTTCATTCGCTAAAGGAATAAACAAATTCTAAACTCAAATATTAAAAACAACACAAATAACCAATACCAGATGAATATGATAGAATATACACAAGACAAAAAACATATAATTGCAGCGTCAATTTATCGTTTACCCATCTCTTATTTTATGTAAATAGATAAATTAAAGAAAGCCAGTTTTACGTATAGTGTCAGTGACGTGCAGACTGACTCAGTGGGGCACAGGCCTATAATACATTCCTCTGAAAATGGCATTTTTTAAACAGGAATAAAAGAGGCAGGTGCTTGTGCACTCCTAGCATCTCCTATTCTGCACGCCCCTGTTTTGCGTCGATCCGCTAGGTGGTGATCCAAGGTCGTTACTAAATATTAGTATTGGGACGATTAATCGGAATCGGTATCGAGAATAAGAAAAATCCGAATATTTGTGGGTATCGGAATCGGTATCAGAATCGGAAAATATTGTACTGATTTTCCGGTGCAAAAAAGATTCTTTTAATTATTATTTTTTTTTTTATTTCATTTTGTTTTAAGCTAAATCTTCCATTGCTGGTAATAATGATAAAATAATCAATATTTATTGGTTTCAAACCACCAGTGAAGGAAAATCGATAGATCCCCCCCCCCACAAATATATTTTTATGTTTAGGAAAATATTTGCACATTTATCACGTGTGTGTGTGTTTTTACGTTAATCAGAGAAAAGACAACTATATAGTTAAATATTTAGAGATTTATAAAGAATCGGAATCGGTAATTGTATCGGAATCGGGAATTTAGTACGGAATCGGTAATTGTATCGGAATCGGTAATTGTGTCAGAATCGAGAAAAATATTGGAATCGTACACATCACTACTAAATATATTCCCAAAGGCGTTTATACTTTTAAATAATGTAATAGGTTAGATAGGATTGGTGGTTTTACATAACAATATTAAACAACCAGGAAAACATTGTGCGTGTGTAGGAATAATAAGAAATGAAAAAAAATCAAAACGCGAATCTTATTTGTTTTAGCGCAGAATCTTGCGACTCCCTTGAATCCTTGTTAAAGAATGCGTGTATAAATACTACGAAATGCGTCCTTTACCTAATGTTAACTCTTTTACCTACGCAAATATTTGATAACTGCGTTTATTACTATAGTGAGATTAGATCGTTTTTGTTTTGTTTATTTTTCAAATTAAATAACATTCTGACGAAATTTAGTTGACTATCTACATATTAATACCGCGGTACTTTTAACGTACGTACGTACGTACGTACGTACGTGTGTCACGTTTCTCAGATTATAAATTATTGGATCGGGATATCCTATTTATTAAAAAAGGAGCATAGAAAGTAATAACACACTACGTGCATTAAATTATTAGTGTATAGATAGGCTAATTTAATGTTTGCACTATGTTAACACGAGGACTATGACAAGAGAATATTTTTTTCATTATTTTGACCCTCGAGTATATATCAGTTAATATCCTATATGTTTTTGGATAGAGAGATGCGGTTCTCGATTGATTGGTTGTGTCTAACTGTGTCGGATATATACTCGAGAGTCGAAACAATGAAAAGAATATTCTCTTATCATAGTCCTAGTTATCACAGTCTCTTCTCCTTTTTTTTAATAAATAGGCTATCCTGATCACCGAAATCGCAATGTAATAAATAATTAAAAAAACGTCGCCTTTGGGCCGTACGTTAAACTAAAATATCCCTTCTTGGTCTTCTGTTTATGCTACAAGGTGAGTATCTGCTCTGTCTTAAGATGGTCAAATTATATCATGGGAGTTGTGTTTGCACCGGTCGTCCATAAAATCTAAATATGTCACAGACTCCTATAGGGATATTGGAGATAAATCGTAATAACCAGATATATTCTGACGCTAAATTAACTAGATTAGTTGGATGAATACATTTACAGCTTTAACAAAAGTGGTATAATAATATTGCGTGTTATCCATTCATGCTGAACGCCCAAAGAATGGCCAGTAGCAATGTATTACATATGAAAGATGCCCCTGTGAAATTTCCACGAGTCACGCCCGTTAAAAATGAATGCCATCAGCAACCTATGTGACTGACACGCTTTTTAAATAACGGTTTTCATAAGATGTTATGTTTATGCTTGTGGGTCCTGGATATGACCTTAAACTATATCCGATGGTGAGGCCCCAGGTTGCGGGCTTTGGGGAGTGTGGAGCCACCCTTGCCATTGCTCCCAGGTCAACCCTGACCCGGAGTTGTAGTACCCGTTAGTGTCCAAATATGGGTTAAATAGAAACTGACTTGAAAAAACAATAAATATATTCTATTAAAAAAAATTTCTTCAAAAATCACCAGATTCGGCATTAAATAACCTAAAAAGAGTTGATATGCCGTAAAACAAAAACAACCAACCAACATTATACTTGTGATACCCATTTTCCATCGTTTCATATGTAGTTTACGTTACATCTATCTGTCTGCCTGTCTCTCTCTCTCTCACACTCTCTTTCACACACACACACACACACACATGTTATATAATCTTTTATATATGCGTTTATTATATAAAATATACGGTGTACATTTTTAATTTCAGTATTGATTTAAACAGTGTTCAATACGTGCGTAGAACAAAACAATAGCATACTCGTAAAACCACCAGAAAAGTCAAAATGTCTAATTTCCACCGGTAATACAACTTACGCTTTTAATAACAGCTTACTTTCCATAAGTATTTTTTTTTAATACTATGTACACGTGTATGTGCGGACGTTCCTCAATTTTGACTTTTAGATTTTCTAGCGACATGGTTGTCTTTTGAATACTCCCCCCCCCCCATCAAATCCGTGGAGATGATGAGGTAAACTGGTGTTAACAATAACTTGTTTGGTGTTTCGTTTGCGTTGATCATGATAACCAAAATTTCACGATCTATAATAACAATTATAACATTGAATAGGATTCAATGTTATAGGACCCTTAACAATGCCACTTGGATGAAATACGAGAAAGACAAATCCAAAACAAGTTGTACGAAGAAACGTCACATGTTATATACATATACTTGTTAACCCGACAAGCCGCCCTTCCTGTTAGCAGTATAATAAGCTGAATTTAGTAAGAAAAGATTTAAATAGTATAGTTCTGGCTTTATGCAGACGAGTACAAAATCCTCAGCAGTAACAATAATTATATATATATATATATATATGTGTGTGTGTGTGTGTGTGTGTGTGTGTGTGTGTGTGTGTTTATTTATTTATTTTGCGATATTTTTGAATCAATGAAATTATTAATACGAAAGTGAAGCTTTACCTAAATGAAAGTTGGGAATAATTTTCCCTTTTACCAATTTGGTTCTCCCAAATATCAGTTGATAATTATATTCTAACAACTATATATATATATATATATATATATATATATATATATATATATATATATATATATATATATTCGAGCAAACAGTTAATAAAACCTGTTAAAAAAACATTGTGAAATGAGTTAAAAACACATTTAATCTGAAAAGGAAACACTAGATATGTGGATAGTCCTTAATTCGTGGAGTTTCGAAGAAATACTTTCCTTCTCATCAGAGGGTAGGAATTAGCAAAATGGGGGATCGAATTTTGCATGCAAAAGTATTCGATTTAATTGTAATTTTTATTTTATATATATATATATATATATATATATATATATATATATATATATATATACACTGGCAAAAATCAAAATAAGTACGCACTATATATTAGGTACATTCAATAAAGAATTGGCTCTGTAATAATATGAAATTTGCATGAATTAAAAAATATATATGCATATTTTTCGACCGGACAATGCCGGTTGCCCCTGCTTGTTCGATAATATATTCTATTATATTTTCTATGCCAACTAAGATGAACGTAAAACGATATGGTATATCGTTTTGTTTCCGCGCGGAGCTTTCTTGGAATATGTTATTTATTTAAATAGTTTCGCTAAGCTAAAAAGGTTGAAAAACATGGCTGTATATTGCAAACATCAAAAAAAACAGGAAGGAATAACTTCATATCTATATTTTCTCGGATATTACAATTATTCCGCCATAAACAAGACAATTTTAAAATTTTAATCATTAAAAAATGCCCGTAGTAACATCTCATCGGTTATGTTTGAAAAAAAAATTAAAAGTTTCTAAGTATCTTGATACATTTTCATTCTGTTAAAACTACACCGGGCAGTAAATACCACTCCATCGTTCTTTTTAACATGTCCGCCATCTGGGTTAAAGAAATAAATATGGGTATATATATGGATTTGTTTCTTTTGTTTCTTTTGCCAGTATATATATATATATATATATATATATATATATATATATATATATATATATATATATATTACATAAATGTTAATCATGCTGTTTAATATTATTTGAGTTAATCCACATGGCTTAAATTCTTCTTGATGTATATCCACTACAATTGGTTAATTAATTTTAAATATACTAAACCTTTGGAAGTATCCTTTTCTAATATATAGAGATCTATTCCTACGTACGTTAGACATGCATATATATATATATATATATATATATATATATATATATATATATATATATATATATATACACACACAAACATTGATGGCTACATATGTGCATACATGTTTCTGTAATCACCCGTTACTGGGGAGATTACGTTTTCAGGCCAAGAATTATCGGTATTCATGTCACGTTGGTACAGTGGTAACGTCATCAGCTATGAATGCTATAGTTTTACCTTCAGTTTCGATTCTAGCTGATGGCACCCAATTACGTTTTTATTTTTTACTTTTGAAATTATATATAATAATATTTACGAAATCTGGGCAAATTAAAGCATTATATTTAAACGTATTTCACGACCGGGCAAAGCCACCCCCCTCTAGTTTGAATAAAGATATTTAAATAAGTTTATTTTTATTTTTCACATAGCATTTTTATCACACCCTTTTTTCTGTTTCTTGCTTTTCATTCCCCTTGAATCTCTTCGAACTGTTTTAAACTGTTGAAAGACTTTTTTTATGCAAATATGATAAACTTTGTATTATTTGTTTCCTGTGATGCACTAACCTGCAAAATTTATTGCATATTTTGAAAACCTCTTCCCTCTGATGAGAAGCATTGCATTCTTCGAAACTCCATGAAATAAGCTTTTTTTTTTGTTTTATTTGTATTTTTGTCGAATAATTAAGATTTTTTTAAAATGTTTTCGTTATATTTATATAAGTGTTTTTTTTTTTTTGAAATTTGAATAAATTTTCAAGATCAAGATTTTATTTTATTATATATATATATATATATATATACATATTACTATTATTATTACTATTATTATCATTATTATTATTATTATTATTATTATTATTATTATTATTATTATATACTATGCGGTGTTTGTAAAAAAAAACTAGTAAAGAGCAGAATTATAAAGAAGAATCTAATACAAGATCATAAGATATTCATTTTAAAATTTTACAGACGGTTAAAAAACACAGCGGTACCGTGGGTTTCAAATCCGATAGAAAGGTATAAGGTATGATTAAAATAAAATATCGGATTCTCTTTAGCCACTGTTTATATCAGTTCTTACCGGAAAAAGCGACCGCACGTTGTTTCTTTAGATCGCTATATGCAATCGCAATATTCTTTCTCTCTGTCTCTATGTACACACACACACACACACACACACACACACACACACACACACACACACACACACACACACACACACACATATATATATACACACACGGAGATACATTATTTTTTATTTGCAGTTTAAAATTTTAAAAAGACCTTTAGAAAAATTAAAATAAAATGTCTAATTAAAATAATAAAATGCCTAATTAACGACAAAAAAATATTTTATTTTAAACAAAATTTGCTGATATATATATATATATATATATATATATATATATAAGTGAATGTCTGTCAATTTTTAGTCTACAGACTCGAAATTTGAGTACTGAGATTTCGGAAAATCTTTGTAATCCGTTTTCGGCAAGAAAATTTCAACGATTTGACATTTGAGAATTCTACCAAACTCCTCCGCCAATTTTGGGTCTAAACACTTGAAATTTCAGATATAGGTTCCTTGGACATGTATCTTATTTAATAACTTGATTTCAGCCCAAAACAATAAATGTTAAGAGGTGTCAAATTAAAAAAAAATAATGACTTCTTTTTTTTTTTTTTGCTCAACATACACATCCAAACACCCGGGCAACACCGGGCTGAAATGCTAGTATATATATATTTATATATATATATACACACACAGTGATCACCACTTATCAAGGCCCGGAAGCCACTCAGGGATAAGGGTTATTGCAAGTACATTACGTTAGTGTGGAGATTTGATGAAGTGTTTACTTAAGGGGGCGGTTCATTAGGAATTTGTTAACATTGGATTTGAACACATCCAAGTTGTAGTCCGGTGGGAAGCAGGCAGACGGAACAGAGTTCCACAGGCGTGCAGTTCTAAGAAAGAAGCTTTGTTCATGGAAATATATATATATATATATACTATATCACATCTGAAATGAATTTTAAGCACCTTTTCTTGAGAAATCATAAACATTTGGTCGTACTCAAAGGGTTAGAAATGAAATACGTGAATCGCACTAAAACTACCTGACAGTATAAAAAATATCAGACAAGTTCACACTCCTGCAGATCTGTCTCCATTCGTAATAAGTTGATTTATTTCCCGCCATTATTTAGTTCAGCAGTTATCTTATACAGACCTTGGAATGGTGATCTTACTGTTAGTGATGGAACATTGATAGGAGTTAAGGCACGGCCACCGAGAGTAAGAAGAAGGCCTGTTAACTGAAAAATGTCTGCAGCCAATGTAGGTAAGATTTGCCAGACTGTCAGTACTATATGAGACCCATTTGAAAAAGAGTAATAAACCATTTTATAAAGAAAAAGGAACACAGTTCGATTACTACTTAAACTGAACTTTATTCAATATCAAATATAAACATTATCTATGTAAAATTAAGTAATTTTAAAGCAATATACAATTTAATACTGATAAAACTGAATTATGAATTTAGGGAACAAACAATTAAAGAAACATTAAACAAATATTTGTTGGCCTTCGGAACAAAATCAGTGTAGTATCTGTTTTTATGCTACACTTAACCTTTTCTGTCTTCGGCCGGTGGAGGAAAAATCTTTCATGACTGAGATTATTTTTGTTCCTATCCAGAGTGCCCCTTATTGGGAAGCTGGATTTTCCCCACAAGATTATATGTTGAAATATTTAAGTAAGTATTACTTTAAATACAGAAATTATATTTAAAGTTTTGGTTTTCTGTTCTTCTATGTCCATTTTTTCCCTATGTTTTTCATCAAAATGTGTAGCGTATTAGTTATCTCACAAGCCATCATCAGTGATTGCTCACTGGCAGTAACCTGTGGTGTTCCCTGGAGACCAAGTGACAAGTCTCCCCAGATTTCCAGTGTTCTCCACCTTTTGAACACTTGTGCAGATGATTGCATGTTATCGCAACAGCCGTTGTCATTGATTTCTCGTTAGCATCGGCCATTGGTGTTTCCTGGGGTTTGGGTGACAAATGCCTCCCCAGATTTGAACTGCACACTTTCAGTGGAGATTTAGTCAGTACTCTCGCACCTCGGTCTTTCCATCCTCCCTGACCCTTCACAACTAGTTGGTGTGGTATGGCGCCAGTCGATGTCATCTACACCAGTTTTTTTATTATTATTATTACTATTATTATTATGATAATAATAAGGGTGCTTGTGCAGTGTACGCACGTGTATTTTAAATATTATTTTCAAGTTAAATTAAATTTTAGGTTTGTATTACTGTACACATAGATTCGAAAAAGTTGTCAAAAAACAAATATATCACAAATAAATGTTATCAAAGGCAAGATAAGTTACTCTTTTACTTATCTGGGAAGGTTTTTAGTGGTTTTACTCAAAAACGTTTACTTAAAACGTGTAATCGCTTCGAAAATTATACAATGTTTATCAATATATTTTAAAAAGAAAAATATCGGCATGTTTGTAACTTATCTTGCTTTTGATAACATTTATTTGTTATATTTGTTTTTTACAACTTTTTCGAATCTATGTGTACGGTAAAACAAACTCGTTATGTAAATTATTTACAGTTAAAATGTTATAAAAACAAAAATTGAAGTTTTAAATATATTTCAAAGAAATGAATTACGCCACGTGCTAAAATATTGATAATTCACCAATCGTAAAAAACAAAAAAACAAAACAAAATAAAAACACTGCCTTGAAAAATGCTTACTTTAAAATATTTGAAAATATTCAGTGAAAAAAGAATGGACTGAAAAATATTATATAAAAATTGGGGTTAGTATTACTGTACACAGATTCGAAAAACTTGTCAAAAAGAAAAATATATAAGAAATATATGTTATCAAAAGCAAGATAAGTTACTTTTCTACCTAACTGGATATGTTTTCAGTGTGTTTATTTAATGTAACATGTTTATTCAGCTCGAAAAACATACTATGTTTACCGATGTATTGGAAAATTCCAAATGGCGCCCGACTCTCTTTAACACCGTAAGTTTGGGAAAAGGTGCTACAAATATAAAACTAGACAAAATACTGTTAGAAACTCGCTCAATATATATTCCCGAGACATAGGTTGACATATATTGGGTGGTTTTTTAATAAGTAAAATAAAAATAATAAATAATTGTAATATATATGCGGTGTGCGTGTGCATATAGTCTGTTTATTATACAAAGATGATTGGTTACATATGTACGTAGATGTTTTAGTGGGGTCTCAATTCAGAGAAAGACAAATGTAACCTTGACTCTCGTTTCGATATCGTCGTCATTTTTGTCTCACTGAATTGAGATTCCACTGAAACATGTATGCACATATGCAACCAATAATGTTTGCGTAATAAACAGACTATATACCTGCTCTGTCATCCATTGAGCACTCTTTAATTATCAAGTGGGTTTCCGTGGATTTACATTCAAGAAACCAAGCGATATAACCATTACACACACACACACACACACACACACACACACACACACACACACAATCACATAAGAACAAAGAATAAATAAAACACGTTAAAACCACTTTAAGAAGAGTAAAAAGCATATTTAATTTTCAAAAAAGGAGACACTAAGTGGACTGTCCTTAATCCGCGGAGTTTCGAAGAAATACTTTCCTTCTCATCAGAGAGTATGAATTAGCAAAATGCGAGGATTTTGCTTGCAAAGTATTTTTTGAAACTACAAGCAGCTACACATACACACACACACACACACACACACACATATATATATATGCATATATATACGTATATATATATACATATATATATACATATATATGTATATATACATATATATATGTGTATATATATGTATATATATGTATATATATACATGTATATATACATATATATATGTATATATATATGTATATGTATAAATATATGTATATATATACATGTATATATATACATATATATATGTATATATATATGTATATATATGTATATATATATATATTTATATATTGATAGTAGGATTTGTATTTATTCTTCATCTATTTCTAACATTAAGACTACACATATTTCTCTTCCACAATTTCTATCGGCACTTATCTTTTTTTAACGGTTCGCAGCTAATTGTGTTACCTCCCCCCCCCCCGCCATCGCGCATGCAAGCTTTTTTTAATCATTGTTCACTTTAATAAAAACTTATTGTACAATTCAGATACTATCAGTCGATAAAACATTCCTTCAATTATTTCCGCTATGGACTTCTATACATTCTATCAAAATTTGAGCATTTTATGCTGATTTCGGTAATTTCGTAGTGTTATCTATACATGTTTTGTATAATCTTCTGTTGTTGATGTGTTTTATGCTAGAAACGATAGAAGGCGTAATTTTATTTCATGTTTGTTATCAGAGGGATTATCCTGACTCCTTCGTTTCAATGTATCAACTTGAATACAATTGTTGTATCGGTTTAAGTTTTGAATCCCTCGTCGCCAGTGTTGTGACCTTACAGGCCAGTAATAAACAAAATAAACGCATTGGTATAGTTAACAAAAAGTGTGTTAGCAAACGTACGAGGGACGTTCCAAAAGTTATGCTACCTGTTTTTTTATTCCGCTCGAATGGACCAGAGTTGATTACAAATTGCATTGTTATGACGACTAGGCATATTCATCTATGACCTAGAAAGTTTTTTCTCTCTGCTGCAGATATAGACATTATGAGTCTCTATGAAAACAACTCTTGAATTCCTCTATGCAGAAAAAATCGAATCAGGCACCTGTTAAACATTTACGAAGTCGCTACCGTTAATTCAAACAAAGTTAGAAGATGGGTTCGTCGATTTCAGAGTGACGACAGAGATATGAGTGCCAAAACGAGCTCTGGACGTTTTTATTGTACCACTCCCAATAGGAGGTATTACTTTTGAGACGAGCCTCGCATGTCACAGAAGTACATATACTGATTCTCGAGTCAATAACTACCAAGAATCGTTACTTCAATATTTAAGTGTAATTATATATATATATAGTTTCTGGATAAGTACAATTATTCCTAAAATATAAATAAGGGTTTACCCCATAACATTATAAAATAAAAAAATAAAAAAACAATTCATCAAAGGCTACAATTATCGCATTATCTTTGTGATCTATTGCGTTTTGGTTTTTACCATATGTGGAGTAACTCAAAAGTAGGTTCACAGGTAGTATAGTATAATTTATATCAATGGTCGGCAGTCTGATTCGGCTGGTGAAGGCATTTTCACCAGCCTACGAGCCTGATTCCCAATGATTCTATTTTTAACATTAGAGACGAGACTTTCGAATTCAACAAAAGGCCTCCTGTTTTATTTCTCGGATCCACCCGGAATTTGGATACTATGATTTAAAAAACACGATCAAGGCCCAATCATCTCCATTTATGCGTAAAATATGAAAAAAATAAACAAAAAGCACAAATTGAGAACCATTTTGACGTATCGAGCGGCGACAGACACTAGGTGGGGACAGCTTCAAAAAGACAATGTTGTCTCAGTAAGCTTTCTACATTATACCTCTTGATTGTATGGATTTCACCGCATGAATTATTTGTACCCGTATTTATGTGCATATGTTTCGTTTTTGTTTGTGTGTGTGGTTCGTTTGTGGTACAATTTTCAATAACACTTTCTAACATACACGTCAAAATTTCATCAGTTTTTTTTCACTTTGAAGTATTATGACATTCCTCCAGGAAAACTAATTTTTGTTAGGTGTTTTTTATACACTTTCGATGCTTAAAATAGTCAGCAGCGATTAAATATGTTTTAAAAATTCCATTACCTACATTCCACAACCACCATCTTGACTGCAACTATTACTACTATTACCTCCAATACTTCAAAAAAAAAAAAAATTATTATTATTATTATTATTATTATTATTATTATTATAATAATAATAATAATAATAATAATAATAATAATAATAATAATAATAATAATGATGATGATGATGATGATGATGTTAGCAAATAGCGTCCTGAATTGAATCTATCGAAACACAAATTCCGGACGCTGAAAAATGTTGGGGTTGCATTAGCGATGGACATCTATAGATCCATGAACTTTTTCCTCATACTTCAAAAATATATACACATGTAAAGTAAAAGTAGATTAATAGTTATAATAATAATATGGTGAGATGTTGAGGACAGAGTTTATGATTTTTCTCAAATTAAAATGTCTTTTTTTTTCATTACCCTTTAGTACAGAGTGACCAAAAAAAAAACAGAGGACATTCACATGTTTTTCTGAGCATTTTATAATCAACGGAGAAAAAAGGCCAAATACCCTAGTGTTTTGATGTGATTTTTTTAATATAATAAACTGGTTATGACCAAAGTTTCATTTTATCGGACGAAACACTAAGAAACAGGACCTAATAAGTGTTGGGGCCCGTTTATTAGCCCTTTATTCGAAACTGTCATTCAAAAGCCTGTAATATTAATAAACTGGCTTATTTTGTTTGAGGAATTGCGTGTAATACACCCCCATATATATATATATATATATATATATATATATATATATATATATATATATATATATATGCTAGTAGAAGTACCCGTCGTTGACTGGGTTCAAAAACAGCCTACAGAAAATGGGCTGTGATTGATGAAAGTATGATAGGTTATGAAAAAGAGGGGGTAGTAAAGACATAGGTTTTGATACTCAAAAATGTTACCTTAAGCAAAATATGATGAAATTAAAGATAATTTTCGCGAAAATATATTTTGTTTTATATCAACTTTGCTCCATTCCTAGCCAAGAGTGACCAGCAAAATGATGCTTCCTTACAAAGAGAAAATGTTATATATATAATAATATAAATATACAAGAAATAAATGTTACCATAGTCAATAAAAGTTACTTTTATGGTAGAAAAGTTCATTGGTTTGTATTTTTAAGTAGTTTGTAAAAAAATTTTTTTTTTTTAATTCACGAACCGGTTTAAAAAAATCAAAATGTCAGCGACTTTGAAATGGAGAGCCCCGTTTTCAATTTGAAGGAGGGGCACCTGAGCACTCAATGTTAACAATTTAAGAGAGTTCCGCCAACGAAAGGAATATTTATAAACATATGTTAATGTTTTCCGTCATTTTGTGCTTGAAGAATATTCGATTATGGCATGTGTAGTTTATATAAATATTCATTTAAGTAGTTATCGCCTCAAATTTCGTTTTAATTTCGGTTCGCTGAAATTATTTAAAGTAAAAAGCATTAAAAACTATTTCAAAACAACAAAAAAAACATGAACTGAACTTGTATTGACTATGGTAACATTTATTTATTGTATATTTATTTTTTCGGGTAGTCGTTTGTTGGCTTTTCTGCTAAACACTCTTACTAAATAATATCGACGAAATATCGAAAAACAAAGAAACAAAAATATAATATGGAAATATAATGAAGCTTTACTTACTTTAGTAAAATAATCCGAAACAGCAAAATGGGATACTAAAAAAGTAAACACGTAATTACTTTAGTTTTTTAAAGCAAAGAATCGATATAAATATGAATAAAAAGAAAATGGCGCCCTTTTTAAGCAGAACAGCTTCGTTTCAGTTTTACAGTATTGAACAGTGTAGTATTGCGCCCTCGATTCAAGGTTGTACTATTGTAATGTAAAGAACACGCAGAAACGGTTGTAATCACCTGAATTCCTTCTAGTACACTGACAAAAAAAAGCTTAAACAGATATATAAATTAAAATACAAAGGTTATGTAAATGTTTTTAAAAAGTCACGTAATCACGTGAATAGGATTTGTTCCTTCTTTTGACACGATAACAAGTAACGTTCTTATTTTTTTTATTATTTATCTATTTATCTATTTTCGAAAGAGTGTCACGTGCAAGTGGAGAAGGAAAAAATAGAGTGATGCAAAATTTGTGTCGAAAATTGTCTAAAGTTCCGACGTTTTTTTTTGTTTTTTTTTTTGGCTGTAATAAGAACGTGGATTTATGAGGTGAATTTATTCGACACAATATGATTCAACTCAAAAAATAATAAAAGCTAACGTGAATTATGATTAAAGTTAAGGTGCTATTGTGGACCCTCCCCCCTTTTAAAAAAACCTTGTTAAATTTTGTGACATATTAACATTCTATGGAGGTCAAGCGCGAATGAACACCCAATAATTTTATTATAACATATTTCTTCAAACTGAAACATAATTATCAAAGTATACTTACTCGAATCGATATGAAAAGTCTTTGTTAAAGTTTGTGCCATATTTCCGTGGAGTACAGGCGCGAACACAGACCCCGTAATTTTATTATACCATCCCTATTTAAGTTGAAAATACTTATCAAAGTATTATTATCAAAAACACTTGTAAACGTTTTTCTTTTTTCATTTTTATTTCCATACTTTGGGGGCCAGGCGCGAACGCAGACCCCACAAGTTTTATGAACCACCGTTCTGCCAGATCAAACATACCCATTCCTGAACCTCGATACATCTTCTATCATTATATGTAATTAGTTTTTTAAAATAGTCAACCATCCTATTCGTGACCAGACACACACACATCTAGCTTATATATATATATATATATATATATATATATATATATATATATATATATATATATATATATATATATACGCGTGTCATAGGAGGCTATCACAAAAAATGTGTTGGTGTTGAGAAGCAGGATTAACCGAAATTATTTAAAAAACGATTGAAAATCTTGCAATATTTACGCATGTGTGTGGCCATGTTTAATAATATATTTCGACGGAATACCTCTTCATTAAATTGTAAGCATTTCAGATTTCCTGAAAATCGTGTGATTTTGTTATGATTTTTTGCCTGGCCTTACTGCAGTAAGTGTTTATATATATATATATATATATATATATATATATATATATATATATATATATATATATATATAGCAACTTGCACAAAAATAATAATAATTATAAAATTATTTTATATTCTCGTTAAATTGATTTCTACTTATAATATTCATGTTTTAAAGTTATTTACTGTGTTAAATGATTTACTCTTGCGTAACGCTTTGCGTGAACGGCATTTCTAATTTAATGCATCCATTAATAGTACCTATTTACAAATGCCTCTTAAGAGGACAGAGTTAAACACCAGGATCAATTAATAGTAATTGTGAATATGATTTCGTTTCATTAGAAAAAAAAACTGATTCTTATCTTGTATTCTTTATCACTTATGGTATATTTCATAAACTTATATATAACTGCCCCTGATATTATTGACCGATATAGCTTTACAAATAAAAACTACATAGAAAAAGTATGTTTCGTTATATACTTTCACAATACTTTGATCTGGGCATGGAAAAAAATATTTACAATCACATTCTTGATTTTTCTATTGGCTCCGATTCAATTCTTGTTGAATTTTAGAAAGGCTTAGGAGGTTTAACATGCTTATTAATATGCACCATACAATAGATATTTTTTATTCAGCAAATACATAGCAGAAGTAAGAGTCATACACCATCCATTATGACTATGCGATTCCTACAACTAGGTACCTAGAAAACAGAGCTGTTAAGCCTGACATAATGATATGGGACAACAGTGAGAAAGTAGCAACCCTAGTATGTGTCCATAATGATACTGGGTTTAACAGAGCTAAGAGGAAGAAGATAAGAAAATACTAAGGTCTAAGGCACGATGTGAACAGAAAATGGAACCTTTATGGATCATTCTAGTATTTAGAGGAGCCACCAGACTTATGAAGGAACATTTCACAAGCTACATGTCGAATATACCCGGTGAACTAAGTGCAAGAGAAATACAAACAATTGCACACAAAGGAATATTAAGAATTTTTTAAATTGGTTGGTGTGACTGAAATAGTGGGTGAATGTCTAGCATCCGGCAGGATGCACCATCCCCATGACAACACGACTATTGAAGGTTAAAACAAAAGTAGAAACTTAGTGGAATGTTTGATTATGTGTGTGTCTCATATAGCGATCAAGTGTTAGCTCTAGGAAGTTGGGGCCCCGAGTGAAGCAAAATCAGACACACACACACAAACACACACCAGCACACACACACACGCACACACACGTATCTATGCCAAATTATAACTTAGAATTTGTTTAATAACACGCTCATCAACATAGAACGCAATGTTTATCAATTCGTTACAAGTAAAGTTAACAAATGAATTGTAGATTGATGACAAATGCGTAACGCGAAAATAACCTACAAATCTTTATTTGATTTTTACATAAGAATCATCACTTATCAAGGTCCGGAGGCTACTCGAGGATACGTGTTATAGAGTGTACAGTAGTTAATGGGATAATATCGTATTAATCGTTAGTAGTGGAAATTTGGTAAATTGGACTTCTTAAGGGGACGGTTCATCAAGAATTTGTTTACATTGGACTTGAAGACAACCAAATTGTAGTCAGCTGGAAAGCAGGCAAACAGAAGAAAGTTTCACAGGTGTGCAGTTCTAAGAAAGAAGCTTTGTTCATGGAATCTACGTTTAAGTTTAGGCACAGCTAAAGAATGGAGAAAATTATTGGCAGTGGTTTCTTGAAAGTTTGGCGAAGGGGGGACCATAGATTGGAGCTCAGACGAGCAGGATTTTTTTTAACCTTCATTTATTCTCGACTTCACATTGAGCCATCACACTTGAGCTTTCCAAGAGAAATTACCTAATCCTTTTGGAATAACACTATACGAGTTTCCTTCAATACTTTTCCACACATTTTTTTGTTCGGGCATTTTTATTGATATTACACACATGAAACGCTAGTCACCTTCGAAGTAATTACCTCTGACTGCAATGCATGGAAATCCTCTTGTGTCCACGTGTAAATGACCCTCGTCACAGCCTGTTTCATTGCATCAATCGTCTCATAAAGATAGCCTCTTAGGTTTTCCATGAGCTTAGAAAATAACCAAAAGTTACAAAGAACAAGGTCTGGACTACAGTGAAAGTGAGGAATTGTCTTGATGCCCATGACAACGTCTTTCCTTCTGGTCTCATTTAAGCAACCTTATAACAAACTTTGCGCAAATCTTCTGCATCTTCAGTTCCTCGCGATTAATTATGTGTGCAGTTACCACACTGATATCAAACCGTGCATTTATTGTCTCTTTAGGCACAAGACAGTCCTATTCCATGAAATTCTTTATTTGGCCAATCAAACCTAAAGTTCTGACTTTTTTTACTCCTCTCACACGTCTCATCATCCCTCACAGACTCCATGACTTCCTTCAATCTCTTTCGTCACTAAAAATAAAAAATAAAAAAACTGATGTTCGGTTCATGCAAAATGCTCCAAAAAAGTCTGAAGCATTCCATACGCTTCTGTAGCATTTTTTCCAAGTTTAAAACAGAAATTGATAGCATGTCGTTCTTCTAAAGCGTCCTTACGTTCGGATTGCAGTTTTGAAATTAACCAACTGTGACAATCAAGCTCTAGTAGAGCGTATTCCAATTCCTACTATAGCTGTTCCTTTGAACCTAGAATCATAAAATTTGGCCAGTCACCTTATAAAATGCAAAGAATTAACATACTGAATTTTCAAGAGCCAACGACAATTTAAAATGCCTGCACAGGAAAAGTTTGGAAACTTATTTAAGGCACCTCATATATATATATATATATATATATATATATATATATATATATATATATATATCATAATAAATACGTATTTCTCTTTGTGTGTTTGTTAACAATTACATTATACCATATATATATGTATTATGCCTCATGCATGATATCATAGAAAATGTGGGCATAAAAGATGACATCATATATAACGTCATAAATAATTCAAAATCAGGAAGCCAAAGAGATTTCCGGGTAACGCCGAGTAAATACAACTAGTACACACATATACAAATATATATATATATATATATGTATACACAGTCACATACACATGTATGTACATTTATATATCGAGACATATATATGTTCGTATACGTGTATATATATGTATATAAACGTACAAAAAGGCATATATATACATAAATCTGTATTCATAGTGTGCATGAGTATATTTATTCCAATCTACTTGCATACATTAATACATATGTATTACGTCTATATATAAATTCTCATATATTTAGTTAAATTTTAATTCTTCATGTATTAATGCAAAGATATCCTTCTTTCTCTCTCCCCTCTCTCTCTCTCTCTCTCTCTTACTCTCTCTCTATCTCTCTCTCTTTTGGCTTTACACGCTAGCTTCCAGTATCTCAATCATCATACTGCGCTTGTTTGCATTCGTGCACAGTGGAGACGTCACAAACCGGTGACGCCATCTTCTCTGCAAACGCTCATACCACAAAATGTCTCGTTCTCATATGATGACAACATCTGGTTCGAGAAATAATACCAATATTCTTTATGATGTCATGACGTGATTAATAGACAACTAACCAGAGAAGTAGTAAGGGGTGAGATAAACGTGTGAGGGAGAGAGTGAGTATAAGACGACGAGACGAGTAAAGAGACTGAAATGTCAAACAGAGAGAAAAAAGGAGAAATGATAAATATATATTGGTTCAGTGGTAAACCCTCAGAATAAAGACTAAATACGTATTCATCGAAAGTTATATCATATTATATATATATATATATATATATATATACACATATATATGTGTGTGTGTGTGTGTGTTTGTATATATGTGTGTGTATGTGTGTTTGGGGTGGAGAGGGCCCCTGTAAGCCGTGGTGAAGACAACTGTTCTAGGAGAAGCAAATATCTGATTTAAAAAACCATAAAGCGGGAAATCAATACCCGTATTAAGCTGGTCTGCAGTTTAACTTGTTGCTGGCTATCTTGCTCTTGCTTGTTGCTGGGTCAATATTTTGGATCGAGAGAGAGACTTAGCTGTCGTACAAAGCTAAGTCTCCGTAACATCATCTGTGTACAGATACTCCCTCAGGCATTTGCCTATTAAAATTGTTCTGTGGCGATGGAAGTCATTTTTGGGCTCATAGACTTTAAGTGTCTTAGAGAGTGGCACTCGTCTGACAAGACGTTGCAATCATCCATCCTGTGTATGTGCGTGTTTGTATATATGTGAGTGTTTGTATGTGTATGTGTGTTTATATGTGTGTGTCTATATATATGTGTGAATATATGTGTGTATATATTTATACATGTGTGCATATATATGTGTGCATATACTTATTCATGTGTGCATATATGTATGTATATATGTATGTTTATATATATATATATATATATATATATATATATATATATATATATATATATATATATATATATATATATATGCATATATGTATGTAGATGGCATTTTTCCGTTTAAAAATATTGTTAAACATTGTTAAAAAAACGGAGAGCTTTTGTTTGGTTATACCTTTTTATTTTTTCAATTATTCTGATTAAAATAAATATAATATGTGTATAAATATAATATGTGTATAAATCGAAGGTATTAATAAATGTCCCATACTTAGATTTGTCTCTTCGAAGCATGTCACGATTTTTTGCTTTTCGTCTTTTAAGACATCGTTAAGAATGTATAAGATTTGGTTGTGCTGACAAGGCGAATGGTATTAGCGATAGTAGTCAAAAAGCAGTTAATGGGTGCGAAGCCGTTTGCGCCCAGTGAGGAGAGAGGGGGGTGTCCAATTTTGAAGTCAGTGAAGGAAAGGGGGTTAGAATAGGCATTTTAAAATGTTTTGGCTGGATTGATAAGTAACCATATTTAGGACAAGTGTCTGATACATACCACTTCCAAAATGTGTAATCTTTTAACGTTGGTTTCCTTGTGTATTATTTGTGTGTTGCTGACTTAAATTTCCCTAACTTCGGAAGGGGGCTGTTATGTTTTTTCTGTAAATGTAATATAGCACTAGATTCTACATTATACATGGTTAGGCGACAAGATAACCTGGCCGGTGTGTAACCGACTTACCCAATGTAATTACTGTTTTTTAGTTGTTGTTTTTGTTGTTGTTATTGTTGCTGTTATTGCGGGTGTTACACTCTCCCAATGGGAATTTGAATTTATAGATGACGTTGGTTCGTTCTAATGGCTTCGGAATACGGGAAGCACAACATCCTGAGCAACACCAAATACAAAAAATAACCTACTAGCCTTAACTCCTGCCTCCTAAATTCTAAGAGCGAATGTCCCCAGCGATATAAGATAGCAATAATCAAAAACCTTCTTAATCGCGCCAACCGAATGTCCTCTGACAAAAATCTAAGAAAAAAAACACTACTAATCGAACTAAAAATGCCCTCACCAATAAGAGATTTCCAAACTACATAGTTGACCATCAAATCAAATCAATGCTCCGGAGCTTAAAATCAC
>NC_136486.1:101720792-101745792 GCF_053919585.1 Euprymna scolopes | reverse complement strand
TTTCTCAATACTTCTTAGACACACATTAAAGACAGTAACCGGATTTTCCGTTTCTTCTCGAGCCTTTAAGCCGCATGTTTTAGGCATTTTTCAAACTCATAAATTACTTGATTGGTTTGGATAAAAATTCAATAATTATTCTAGACATAGGATTTACTGGTATGATATGTTGGGCATAACATTTGTTAGTTCGGGACAAGATCACAGTGTAGTATCTGTTCTTCAGATGCTCCACTTCAATTTCTTGTTCTCTGTCAGTGGAGGAGAAATCCTTCACGACTGAGACAATTTTTATTTTTGTTCCTTTTCTCCACGTTAAAAAACGACCCTGCTGTCTAACTCTGTCCCGTGGGGAGGCATTGTAAATAGGAACATTTGTAAGTTGACAAAATTAATAGGGTCAATTCCATATCTCGATAGACGGATATTTTCTAGTACGCACACACGCGCGCGCGCTCACACACACACACACACACATATATATATGTACATGCATATATACATATACATATATGTACTTTTTATTTGGTTTTGGTCAAGATCAAAGTGTAGTATCTGTTCTTCAGATGCTGCACTTAAGATAATTTGTACCAGTCAATGGAGGGGAAACCCTCTATACTGGGACAATTATTATTTTTGGTAACCAGAGTGCCCCCTTTTTGCCTACTTTTAGGGGAGCTGGTTTTTACCTCACATTAAAAACGGCCTTGTGCCTAATTTGCTCAGTGGGGGAGCAAATAAATACCATCTGTTCTTCAGATGCTGCACTTCTATTTCTTGTTCTCTTCCGGTGGAGGAGAAATCCTTCACGACTGAGACAATTTTTATTTTTGTACCTTTTCTCCACGTTAAAAAACGACCCTGGTGTCTAACTCTGTCCCGTGGGGAGGCATAGTAAATAGGTACACAAGCATTAATATGTCGGTACACATTCATGAGCATGTTTCGGTCAGCCAGTTACAGGTAACTAGAGACCTATTACTTATACAATAGGTACGGATTCTATACTTGTATAAGCAATATCTCTTGACGAGTTCTCTAATTACTTGTCGCTGTCTGACTGAAGCATGCTCATGAATGTGTAGCGGCATATAAATAGTTATGTAAAATATACACACATATAAAGTATAACTTGCCCTATGTAGAACCTTGCAAAATCAAGACTTAAGTAAATTAATCTGCGTATTGATTTTGATAAATAACTTTTCATTAATTACTTATTATTATTGTTTTTGTTAAATTCCAAGTTTGTTTTGCTATACATATATAACGTTTTTTTTTTGGCTTAATTTCCTAGACAAATACTTTGTGTATTAATATCACTTGTGTGTAACTGTTCCTTTATTTAGAAGGTGTATCTTATTTTTACACGAGTTAAATTTCTAAACTACTAATGGAAAATAATTTATTCTCTCGTTTACTTCCTTTAAGGTTACGTTTAAAATTAACTTGTATATACTTTACCAAAATCTTAACGATTATCCATTTATATGCATAAATAAGAAAGATGCTCAACTAGCAGGCTGCTCGGCATTGCCCGGTCGTAAAATATGCTTAAAAATGATATTCTGGTTAATGCAGAATTCGTATTTATTATTATATTATATTAGAGCCAATATACGGTAATGATTAAAAGAGTTAAAAAAAAAAACAAAAAAAAAACGACTCGTGCGCCACCACCGAGAATCAGAACCAAAACCTTTAGCTTCCGATTTACTCATTCCTTTGACGTTAATGCCTGAGCCATGAAGACATGTTTGCTGTAAGCCTGAAAATAAAACATAGACCAATAGCTATTACGTTATGCATGCATATTCGTAATGCCGTTGTTCGACCTTCACCTGGCAAATTCCATTTTTTTGTGTTAACACTTTTGCAATCATTTTCTCCGGCTAAAACCCAAATATAAAGTTTTGCATGGATTCGAATACCCTATATACTAAGTTTCATGTCTGTAATCTAAAAACTGATAGAAAGTTTGGTAGGACGGTAACATACATATGTATAAAAAGAGGATTGTGTTTCTTATGCTCTTTTTACGCAAATGTTACGCAAGTATAAATCATGTAGAATATCTGTATGAATATAATTACACGTAATAGTTAACTGAAGATGATCATCCCATATGAAAACAAAAAAACAAAAACAAAAAATACAAAGGTAATTAATTAAAATTAATGTGTAAAAGAATAAACAAATTAGCTAGATCTGTTGCTAGTGAATATAATCCTACGACTCATATATAACAAAGTTGAATTTCTTTTTAAATAAATAGAAAAAAAAAAAATTTTAAATATGAATATCAATATAGCAAAAGCCAAATTTATAGGCGTATAGGTATTACAATGGAGTCAGAAATGATTTCATGACCTGGTTCGAATCTCCTGACGAGTAGTAATCGTGTCACCCTGCACTGCTGTGTCTGGATGTTGTAATAATTATGTCAGCCCCTTTAAGAAACTAGGTTCTAGTGTTTAGGTATTAAAAAATATTATTGAAATTATATAAACATATATTATATTTTAAAAAATAATATATATATATACCTATTGTACTTATATATATATACATACATATATTGTACTTATATGTATATATATATCATTATACAATTATAATATATATAATTATACAAGTATATATAATATATATATATTTGTAGCTATCGACATACAGTCCTGTTTCGTTGTATCACAACACATCAGTGCCACTAGCATCTCTCCCAAGCCAAGGATTGAACCTAGAACCGTCGTGTTGACAGTCGGCAATTATCCCACTCGACCACAGAAGGGACGCCCGCAAATAACTTGTCGGAATGTCTATTTAAATAGACATCCGTCACCACTTTTACAGTGCTCAAACCGCCTGTTTGTAAACAAAAAAACAACGAGCTTCGCATTTTTCAGCAAATTAAGTAGTGGGTGAGATTATTTACGACAATGTTCTACCTAAATCAATCAATCTATCTATCTATCTCTCTCTCTCTCTCTCTCTCTCTATATATATATATATATATATATATATATAGATAGATAGATAGATATATAAATAGATAGATAGATAGATAGAAAGGTAGATAGATAGATAGATATTTCCACCGTTCGGAAACGTGTCACCAAAATGGACTGCGAAAATGGTCTTATACATTTTAAATATATTTAAAATATTTTACATTTTGAATATTATCTGAAAAGGACGCTTCACAGAACGTCTAAAACGCGTTAAAAACTATTTTAATGTTTTAAATTATTATTATGATCTAAATATACATTTTTTAATTAAAAATAAAAATACGGAATAATAAAATAATGTTAAAAAATTGTTGGTGACCTCTCTCATTTATATATATATATATATATATATATATATATATATATATAGATCTTTTTTTTTGTTACTCACATATGCTAACCCCAATGTAGCTACTCAAATCAGTAAAGTATAAAGAAGGATGCATGTCATACCTAAGAAAGACAACAACGAAACAAATGTCAATTTATATTAAACAATTATGTATTTATCCTTTCCCTCCAAATTAAATAAGTATAGTTAGGATACAAGTTCGGGTAAAAAAAAAAAAAAAAAATTGGAGCCCCTGAATTGAGATAAAACTTAATATTGCATCAGCTAAAAGTATATCACGTGCAGTCGTGCACTCGCGGAGACAGAACACATGACGCCTAGTATAAGAGACACATTACATCCATATTAATTTAAGTCAGTGTACCTAATCCATTTGTTTTGACATTTTTAATAGAGGAGCGGACCCCTTAGAAACGGATTTCATACTTTTAATTTTCACTGCGATTTTTTCACCATAATTAAGTCACCTATACCGAAAGTAAATAGACTTACCCATATAAAATAAGTAAAGTTATGACTTAGCATTATGGCAGTTATTGGTGGCAGTTATGGCCACAGAATCGAATGTATACTTTTTATAACTTTTGTCAATACAATTTTTATTAATTATAACATTAAATCATTTTAAGGATTCTATGTCAACAGTGTTAGCTAGTGCGAATTTTGACAAGGGTCACACTGAGTGCATGATAACCCGGATCTGTAAAACAGATCCGTTGCCAAAAATGAGCACGGAAGCAGAAGACAATCAAATGTTGCAAAACATGAATTTAGGAAATTTAACAATTATTAAACAATCAATTGAAAGTCAAACGATAAATATGTTTTTAAATTAAAACAATGAATAACCTCTTTAACCCTTATCTTCGAGTGGCCTATGTGCCTTGATAAGTGGTGACTCTCATGTAAAAAAAAAAAATCAAATGAGTTTTATTCTTTTACAGCATATCGGCCCCTTTTCGTGTCATTTTTTTGTTTTGTTTTGTTTAATACCAAACAAATACCTATCATAAAGTACTACATGTGAACCACGTTGCTATGGGACTAATTCTCCACAGACCGCAACATTCAACTTTCAAGATTAAAGTCAATAAATATCTGTCGAGTCGCCCTCTGAATCAATCAAATATCGATCTCACCCCTTTCACTATACCACTCATCATTCGGCTGACAATCTCATCAACACTTATCCTCGAATGATTTTTAACCTTGACAAGTGGCGAACTCTTAAAAAGAAAACTATATGTAATATACCGTTAACTAAAGACGAGTTCGATTTTACCATTGATAGGGACGGCTCGTCCTATCTTTCCCAATAGTGTTTTATTACTTAGATTCACGTCAAACCAGGCACATTGCCACTGAGAGACTCCTGCTAATTAGGGGCCGGATTTATTGGGATATCCTAAGTGGGGAGTTGAGTAGCGAGATATTTGTCCACGTTACATTTACATTCATGAATGTTAGAATAGTCGGTAAAAGAGGAACAGGATGGGATTTCCAAATTAAAATGCATAGTCAACCGCAAATCCGTTTGGCTAATCACAAACTCCTTTATTTATACAGTCGTTTACATAGAGCGACCATTATTTTATTTACACCCTATGCAGGTTCCAATGTATGGCTTTGTAATGCTGTTTCTGTACAGTTCTAGAAGGTCTACCTTCCCACTCTTTGCAGTCTCTCTTTGAGAAGAGGTTACTTTATCGCTAATCGTCTGAGACGCCCTTACAGGGAATGCCGATGGGGTTACCCAAGCAGTTTTTGCAGGTCGGGGTGCCTCTCCTCGGACGGGACGCTGACTTCTAAATCCCACTTTCTGACCCTGGTGCTACAGTTCTTAAAGTGAAAGAAAGAACTAAATACCCTCTTGGAGATTGAATGAAAGTATAGCATCTGTCATGATACTACATTTCATCTTTTCGGGGATGGAGAATTATTTAGTTAAGTTCTTATTTGCTTGCCTCCTCACGAGGGAAGAGTTAGATACAAAGGTTGGTTTTTAATGTTGGGGATGGAACAAAGATAAAAATTGTCTGAAGGATTTCTCCTCCACTAACCGAGAACAAAAAAAAAAAATGAAGTGTGGCAGACACTACACTTTGATCTTGGCCCGAAGGCCAAGAAATCTAAAAACAAAGGCATATATATATATATATATATATATATATAATTATTTTTTTACTATAATAATTAAATAAATAATTAAATCTTATTATTGAAAATTTATTCAAATTAACAAAAAAAAAAACAAAAAAAAAACATTATAAATCTGTAAAGAAAGGAATATAAAGTTTTAATTATCCGACAATGAGTACAAATAAAAAGATCTTATTCCGCGGAGTTTCGAAAAATACAATTCTTCTCATCAGAGGAAAGAGGATTGCCAAATACAAAATATTTTGCATGTTTAATGCACTAAAGAAACTACAAATATTAAATTAATAATACTTGCATCAAAAACGTTTTAAACTGTTAGTGACTGTTTGTAGGGATTCAAAGAGGTTAAGAAAACAGGAAACGAGAAAAGGGGAGGAAAAGGAAATGGTAAAAATTCAATGAATAAGAAGGCAGAATTACCAAAGGCAAGATAAGTTACTTTTTTTTCTACCTGGATAAGTTTTGTTTTATGTGTGTTATAGCTAGGGCTGTGACAACAGCATATTCCTTTCATTGTTTTGACTCTTCAGTATATATCCGTTAATATCTTGTTTTTATATATAGTTATGTTAATATCTTGTTTTTATATATAGTTATGTTAATATCTTGTTTTTATATATAGTTATGTAAAAAATATATACATATAAAGTATAACTTGCCCTATGTAGAACCTTGCAAAATCAAACCTTAACTAAATTAATCTGCGTATTGATTTTGGAAAATAACTTTTTTATTAATTACTTATTATAATTGTTTTTGTTAAATTCCAAGATTGTTTTGTTATACATATATAACTCTTTTTTGTTTGGCTTTATTTCCTAGACAAATACTTTGTGTATCAATATCATTTGTGTGTAACTTTTCCTTTATTTAGAAGGTGTATCTTATTTTTACACGAGTTAAATTTCTAAATTACTAATGGAAAATAATTTATTCTCTCGTTTACTTCCTTTAAGGTTACGTTTAAAATTAACTTGTATAGACTTTACCAAAATCTTAACGATTATCCATTTATATGCATAAATAAGAAAGATGTTCTACTGGTTCTCGGTTGATTGACTGTGTCTTACTGTGTCGGATATATACCGGAGAGTCAAAAGAATGAAAAGAATATGCTGCTGTCACAGCCGTAGTTATAACTAGGTTGGTTGGTTGGTTGTTTTTTTTTACGGCATATCAACCCTTTTCGGGTTATTTAATGCCGAATCCAAAGATTTTGAAGAAAAAATTTTTTAATAGAATATATTAGTTGTTTTTAAGTCGGTTTCTATTTAACCCATAGTTGGAACCCTAACAGGTACTACCACTCCGGGTCAGAGTGGACCTGGGAGCAATGGTAATTAAAGGGTGGCCCCACACTCCCCAAAGCCCGCAAGCTGGGGCCTCACCACTGGATATAGTTTAAGGTCATATCCAGGACCAGTTATAACTAGGACTGTGACAACAGCATATTCTTTTCATTCGTTTGACTCTCAAGTATATATCCGACACAGTAAGACACAGTCAATCAACCGAGAACCATATCAGTCTATATAAAAACATATAAGATATTAACTGATATATACTCAAGAGTCAAAACAATGAAAAGAATATGCTGTTGTCACAGCCCTAGTTATAACATATTTTAAAGCGTCCTCTTGGATTCAAAACAAAGTTACTTAGTTCAGTAAGAATGTAAAAAAAAAAAAAAAATGGCTGTCGTAAGCATTACAGGAGGACTCTTCGCGAATTATTCAGAAATCTATAATTAAACAAAATACTAGTAAAATAGGTGATTAAGCACTTTTGTTACCGCGCTACATTTTAAATGGTATTTTTCAAGTTAACATTAAAGCTTTTTACGATATTTTTTTATCAAATTGTTAAGTGAAAGTAAAGAATAGTTACAAAACACCCTCCCCTCTCCATGTTAAGAATGGCTTTCTAAATAATAACGGTATTATTTCAACACGGTAACAAAAGTGGATAAGTACCGTAAAATATTACATTTCCGCACGATTGAATGTGTTCCTACCAGTCTTTTATTTTTAAGTTTCGATTTTTGAGCGGTTAACTAAAAGTCCTAATATAATTTTGGCAGACATTTTTTTTTGTCGTGCCAACAGGGCGATATCATTGTTTTTTTTTTGGTTTTTTTATCAAAACGTTCATTAACATGTTTATTTTAAAGTGTAACATATTTCAAACTGATATAAATTATTGCACAGTAAAAAATACTTAACTTAAAACAAAAATCAGTTTATTTCAAATCATTTTAATCAAGTAAAAATTCCAGTTTTTTAAAACTTGTTAACTAAAGTTAAAAATTTATTTTTTTCATAGTATTTTCAAGTTAAATTAAATGTTTTCGATATTTTCGTTGATTAAATTGTTATGTAACTTGCTAGAATAAAGGTTTAAATCTATTTATCAAGCTAAAAAAAAAGATGGAATTTTGACTTGATTAAATAATTCGAAGTAAAATAAATGAGTTTTGTTTTAATTAAGTAATTTTATAGTGCAATAACTTGCATCAGTTTGAAATAAACGAACAAAAAATGGTTAACGAACGTTTTGGTAAAAAGAATGTCAGTACTTATGCACTTTTGTTACCGTGCTGAAATAATAACATTATTATTTAGAAAGCCATTCTTAATATGGGGAGTGGAGGGTGTTTTCTAACTATTCTCTACTATCATTGAACAGTTTAATGTAAAAGATACCATAATACTCGAATTTAACTTGAAGAAGCTTCTTTCTTAGAAGTGCACGCCTGTGGAACTCTTCCGTTTGCTTGTTTCCCACCTGACTACAACCTAGATGTCTTCAAGTCCAACGTAAACAAATTCCTGATGAACCACCCCCTTAAGTAAGACACTTTATCAAATCTCCATTACTAACGATTACTACGATACTATCCCATTGATTACTGTACAGAAAATAACCCTTATCCCCGAGTGGCTTCCGGGCCTTGATAAGTGGTGACCTCCATGTAAAAAACAAAATGCTATAATTTTTAAAAAAAGATATAGCGGTAACAAAAGTGCATAAGCATCCAAACTCCACTGTTACAAATTCGGAATAGAAGCAGTGCACTGCAGTAGTGCTTCTAAGAAGCACGTGAGCGAGAAAAAAACAAAAGCAGAAAGAGGGAAACAATAACTACACGAGAACCTTTAAAATAAAAATAAAAATTAGTAGCATTTATTTGTTGCATGTATTGCTTTGACTCCTTTTAACTACAGCTAAAAATGTAAGAATTCCTTCCAGACAGATTGAAGCAATTTGAAAATTCTTTGTCCAAATCCAGAGTGTTTCTATTTAGGGAGCGTGTGTGTCTCCCACACACAAAAAAAAGTCGAGCTTGTATCTAACTCTGCCCTCGCGGAGAAACAGGGACTCTCAAATATGCGTTTTAATGTTTCTTGAATACACACAAGAAAATTATAAATGAGAGTATAGCGGGCAACGACTGGAAAAGAAAATAACCGGCCAAAGAGTGAGAGAGAGAGAGAGAGAGAAAAAAGAAAATATGATGGATGAAAATCAAAGGGAAGAACTTAACGGAGCTGGTTTCATTCGTTGCAGTAGTATTAGTAGTAGACGAAAGTAGGAGGTGGGGTCTCACGGAGACAGCTGCACGTGATTCGTTCTTTGGTGTGGGGAAGCCGTTCCGGAGGATACCAATAACGAACTGAGTGGGAGGAGCAGCTGAGACAGTTGAGATACAAGTAAAAAAGAGAGAGAGAAAAAAGGCAAAACGGTGGAGGAACGCATGACAGAGAGGGGAAGAGAAAGAAAGATTTGCTGGTACGCTATGCTAGCGAAGAGGAGTCGCTACGTCGCTCTTTCGATGACCTGGTTGGATGATTTGGTTGAACGAAAGGCCAATCGAAGGAGCCAGAATGGCAAAAGGCGCGCATGGAATTGTTAAAAAGGCGGCCGCACTTGACTAATGAAAGAGGAATCTGCTAGGTCCAGTTTTGGAGGCCAGTCGCTCTGGTTTCGTGCTGACCAGATATCTCCAGAGTTTCTGCACGTTTTAATATTATTCATTTTGTCCTTCTTTAAATCTTTAGCGCACATATTTTCCTAGATATTTTTTTTATATAAATTATTGAGTTGCTGCATGAATTTGTATGCAACTTTTATATCTATCCTGATTTATTCCACACACGAACACACAAATACTTATCTATTTATCTATCAACCTATCTACCCGTAAACACACACACACACACACACACACATATACATATACATATATATATATATATATATATATATATATATATATATATAGAGAGAGAGAGAGAGAGAGAGAGAGAAAGGCATTACCATACATATGCACACTTTTTATTATAGATATGAAAGATGGAAATAATCAAAAACAGATTTATTAGAAAAATATACTTATATGTATATATATATATATATATATATATATATATATATATATATATATATATACATACATATATATATACATATATATACATGCATATATATACATATATATAAATACATATATATATGTATGAGTATATATATAATTGTATATATAACTATATATATAATTGTATAAAAATATATATATAATTATATACATAATTATATGTATATATAAATATATATATAATTATATATATATATATATATATAATTTGCCAGTAACACGCACAAATGACTTGATTAGAACGGTGAAGGTTTTTTTAGGACCATCCACCATTTTGGGGACGATTGATCAACGCACTTCGCTTTCTGAACTGAAAAGACATCAGAGACACAAACAGAAATGAATTTAAAAATGTGGGTTGTCTGATCCTCATACGTCGTATCGACGGAAAGTCCATGTTCTAAGAATTAATCTTACCTGCCTTGGGACGGGCACGGGCAGTCTGTTTCACTGTATTACAGTCCTTCAATGCCACCAGAATAGCACACATCCCGAACTAAAGTTCGAATCTATAGCCATCAAATTGATAGTCGACAGTTCTACCCTCTGACCTATGGGATCGATGATCCCAAAAGAACTTCCTCAACATGTCTACTTATTTAAATATTTAACCATCTTTATTTACAGTGCTCAACACACACACACACACACACACACACACACACACACACACACACACACACACACTCATATATATATATATATATATATATATATATATATATATATATATATATATATATATTCCCTGTATCACAACGCATCAGTCGGCTGGACAGGCAACTACCTCAACCCAGGATCGTCAAGGCTTCTAATCATTACGCTAATTGGCTGTTGCTGTGCAGGTAGTGAATTAACGATGTTTTGACATCGTCCGTATACCTAAGCTCGCTTTGTTTGCATAAAGAGCATCGCCTAATACGCTAATGGTATATATATATATATATATATATATATATATATATATATATATATGAACAAATGATTCATAAAATATGTTAAAAACATCTTGAAAAAGAGTTAAAAACATATTTAATTTTAAAAAGGAAGCACAAGAAAAGTGGATAGTCCTTAATCCGCGGAGTTTCGAAGAAATACTCTCCTTCTCATCAGAGGGCAGGAATTAGCAAAATGCGGGATCGGATTTTGCATGTAAAAGTATTTCATGAAACCACAAGTATATATATATATATATATATATATATATACGTATATCTATTAATTAATGCATATATATATATATATATATATATATATATATATATATATATATATAACTTACATAACAAAGATACACTCATTTCATTTCAATTAGACATCCATATTTGAATGATAACGGACATATGTGTTCCAAAAATAATATGAAGTGAATCATATCTTTTTAAATATGTAAATTGCTATATGACGTTAGAAAAAAAAATCTTACTCTCTTTCACAACGTTATGCCCCCACCTTTTAAAAAAAAATTCTCACGACCTTATCTCTTTCGGAAATTGAACAGAGTCATAGAGTTTATTACATCAAAACTATATTTTCAAGTATGTTTACTGGTGTTTTATTTTCTTAATTTCATTCATCCTGAGGAAGTCTCGAAATAAACACGAACCGTTAATGAACACATAACTTTGTTAGCTCATTTTTTATCTCTCTCTCCCTCATATATATATATATATATATATATATATATATATATATATATATATATACTAGCAAAAGTACCCGTCGTTGACTGGGTTCACAAACATCCTACAGAAAATGGACTCTGATTTATGAAAGTATGATAGGTTATGAAAAGGAAGGTTGTAAAGAGATAGCTTCGAATTTGGGGGGGGGGGGATATAAAAACCAAAGCAAAATATGATGAAAGTAAAAATAAAATAGATAAACCCCATAATTTATTATAGCATACCTGTTCACACTGAAACACTTATCACAATATTCTGTGGATCTATATTAAAAAACCTTGTTAGACTTTGTGACATATTTCCATTATATGGAGGTCAGGCGCGAACGAACACCCCATAATTTAATTAATCCATATTTCTTAAACTGACACATAATTATCAAAATATACTAACGCAGATAGATATGAAAAGTCTTCATTAAAGTTTGTGCCTATTACCATTCTATGGAGGCCAGGCGCGAACGCAGACCCCACAATTTTATTATACCATCCCTTTTTAAGTTAAAACATACTTATCAAAGTATTCTTATGTACATATATATCGAAAACACTTGTAAACGTATTTTTTTAATTATTTACTTTTTTATTTTCATACTTTGTGGACCAGGCGCGAACGCAGACCCCACAATTTAAATGAACCACCGTTCTGCCAGATCAGACATACCCATTCCTGTGTCTTGATACATCTTGTATCATTATATGTAATAACTTTTTTAAAATAGTCAACCATATAGGAGCCTAATCGTGACCACACACACACACACACACACACACACACACACACACACACACACACGCCCCCCCACACACACAAACATGCAGCTTTATATTACACACACACACACACACACATATATATATATATATATATATATATATATATATATATATATATATATATATATATATATATGAAATTTATTACTGCACTCTAGTCCGGTTTTTTAACCACTGGTAAATATATATATATATATATATATATATATATATATATATATATATATATATATATATATATATATATATATATATGTATATATATATATATAATTGTATAAATATATATGTATATAAAATTATATATATATAATTATATATATATAATTATATGTATATATAATTATTTTTAATATAATAATTATATATCTATATATATATATATATATATATATATATATATATATATATATAATAGGTTGCCAGTAACACGCACAAATGATTTGATTAGAATGGTGAAGGCTTTTGTTAGGACCATTCACACTCATATATACCATTTGTGTAAACAAATCGAGCTTAGGTATACGGACGATGTCAAAACATCGTTAATTCACTACCTGCACAGCAACAGCCAATTAGCGTAATGATTAGAAGCCTTGACGATCCTGGGTTTAGGTCGTTGCTTGTCTAGCCGCACTGATGAGCTGTGATACAGGGAATATATATATATATATATATATATATATATATATATATATATATGTGTGTGTGTGTGTGTGTGTGTGTGTGTGTTGAGCACTGTAAATAAAGATGGTTAAATATTTAAATAAGTAGACATTTTGAGGAAGTTCTTTTGCGATCATCGATCCCATGGGTCAGAGGGTAGAACTGTCGACTATCAATTTGATGGCTGTAGATTCGAACTTTAGTTCGGGATGGGTGTTACTAGTCGCACTGAAGAACTGTAATACAGTGAAACAGACTACCTGTGCCCGTCCCAAGGCAGGTAAAATTAATTCTTAGAACAGAACAGAGCTAACTAACATCCATGTTTGTATCCCGCTATGGAGACTAAAATCAAGATAAGGGTCTCCGCTTTGTCTCAGCTGATAATGGATAGAATTTCTGCAACCACAATTTTTCTTATTCGGCGTTATTCCAGTGGCAAGAAATTCAGGAGGACTGAAAACAATGCCGAGATAAGCGGAGAATACATGCGGCACCAACTATTTCCGAATAGTCAACCATTTTAGTAATGTCCAAGTTCACCGTTGCTAATCTTCGATAATCTAACGAGAACCAGTATGTCAGTGTCATGTCTATCAAATCTCTTTATTTTTGTTGTGATCAAATTATGTTACCCGATTTTGGTTCCGGTAAAAGTGACAAATTTAAGGCTTAAGCTAAAATGTCCAACGAATCCTTACTGGAATGAAATGCAGAAGTGTCTGTGTAGGTTAATTGCCATAAATATTTTTTCAGAACTCATTATCTAGCCACACTGTTGACGTGTTGTTGCATTGTCGAAGTAAATATTAAAAATCTAATTTATAAAACTCATTATGTCTGTCTGTCTGTTTCCATATTTTTAAACTCCATCTCTTCCGAAATTAAAACTCGCAGAGCGGCTCTTTGGGCCTTCAAATGATTGGTTTTTTTATGGGCTGTTCTTTTACGGGTCTTTAGCCTGTGAAAATAGTTTTTACAAAGTCAAAATGGGTCAAAATTAAAAAAAAAAAGGTTCTACATTTTGTACGTTAATCTTAATTCATTTTTAATCAGTTCATATTGGTATCACGTCGGTACAGTGGTAACGTCACCAGCTTTGAATGCTACAGTTTAGCTTTCGGTTTTGAGTCTATCTGCTGGAATCAACATACGTTTTTTTTTTTTTTTTTACTTTTGAAACCACACCTTTATAAAAACATATACGAAATTTGGACAAATGAAAATATAACAGTCAAGCGTATTTTCCGACCGGGCAATGCACCCCCCCATCCGCTAGTCTATGCATATATATATATATATATATATATATATATATATATATATATATATATGTACCTGCTATATATATGCACAAGCTACTCTATGCATATTTATATATACATATATATATATATATATATATGTATGTATCTATATATATATATATATATATATATATATATATATATATGCATAGACTAGGGGGGGCATTACGTTTAACTATTATATTTTGATTTGTCCAAATTTCGTATGTAGGTTTTCAGTGGTATAAAGTTTTATGAAAGTTTGAAAAAGGACAAGTGCAGTCATTATAAGAATTATGAGGAAGATCAATATATATATATATATATATATATATATATATATATATATATATATGTATATACTAGCAAAAGTACCTATCGTGAACTGTGTTCAAAAACAGCCTACAGAAAATGGACTCTGATTTATGAAAGTATGATTGGTTATGAAAAGGAAGGGTTGTAAATTTGGGTTGAATTTGGGGGTATCAAAACCAAAGCAAAATATGATAAAATAGATAAACCCCATGATTTATTATACCAAACCTGTTCATACTGAAACACTTATCACAATATTCTGTGGATCTATATTTAAAAACGTTGTTTAACTTTGTGACATATTACCATTCTATGGTAATGTATACCCATTTCTGTGTCCCGATACATCTTCTGTCATTATATGTAATAAGTTTTTTAAAATAGTCAACCATATAGGAGCCTATTCGGGACCAGACACACACACACACGTACACCTACACACACAGCTTTATATATATATATATATATATATATATATATATATATATATATATATGTATGTATGTATGTGTATATATCTATATTTATATATATGTATATATATATCTATATTTATATATATGTATATATATATGTATATATGTATGTGTATGTATATATATCTATATATATATGTATATATGTATGTATATATCTCTCTCTCTATATATATATATGTATATATGCATGTATATGTAACTCTCTCTCTCTCTCTCTCTCTCTCTCTCTCTCTCTATATATATATATATATATATATATATATATATATATACAGCAAGTTATTAAATATGTATGGCGATTAGGCCACACAGAATATTCCGCGTTTCATCCACGCTAGGATTCATCAGGTTAAGTAAGCCTGATGAATCCTAGCGTTGACGAACCGCAAAATATTCTGTGTAGCTTAATCGCCATGTATATTTTATAACTTACTACCTAGCTCTACCTGCGTATTGGGCACTGTTGAAGTAAATACTTAAAATTTACGCGTAAATTTATACTTTTGTATATTAATTTATGTGATTAAATGAAGTAGTTATATATATATATATATATATATATATATATATATATATATATATATATATATATATATATATATATATATTTCCCGTTCGTAATATACGGTTATATGATATTTTGATTAATGCGTATTTTTATTTTATATTGGACTCAATATACAGTAATGATTTAAAATTTAAAAAAATAAATGACTCGTGTGCCATCACCGAGTATCGAACACAACAACATTTAGCTTACAATTTACTTTTTTCATTTGACGTTAATGCCTGGGATATGAAGACATGTTTGCTTTTGGGCTCAAATTTAAAACATGAACTAATAGCTATTACGGTACGCATGCATATTCGTAATGACGTACGACCTCCACGTGACTAATTCCAAAATATAATTACACGTAATAGTTAACTAAAATGATCATCACACAAGTAAACCGAAAAACTAATAGGGAATTAATTAAAATGAATGTTTAAAAAAATTAGCTAGATCTTTTGCAGATGAATGCAATTCCACGACCCATGTAAAATAAAGTTGTATTTTCTTTTTAAATAAATAAAAAAGGGGGTTTTAATATGAATATCAATACACACACAAATTATGGCAGTATAGGTATAGTAGAATAAAATACACCATAAAACATATAATGAAATGATGTCGAGTTCTTTTCCAGATAAAAACCAGATGGAATTTGTGCAGCATGTTCAAAATACCCTATATATCAAGTTTCAAGTAAAAATTAGGCAAACAGAGATAACTAATTCATACTAAATTTATTTTGCAATGCTTACGAATATCTATTAATAGCTTAATGACGATTTACTTTTATTAAAATCTAACTACTTGGTCAATTTACGTAATCTTTTGAATATGGTATTTCTATCGTACTACATGTTTTTCGTGTTCGTTTTTTACTCTGGGGTAAATTCTGGACAACAAAAACCCAAAACTCCTTCCAAATCCTTTCATATTAAAAGATTGAACGATATGAAAGATATTTATGTTCAATAAATTTATAAAAAGAATTTCAAACATTAATTTTTACAGAAATTATTTAACGCTTTTAATTTAACTAATGAATAAAAGATAACTCAGTTATTGCATTTAATTAATATGATTAAAAGAATATATTTATAATTTAGTAAGAATCGCACAGTAGTTTTAGAAAAATGCGTGAAAACAAAAACAATAAGATTAAAACAGCCACAAGCAATCACCCAGAGTCATGTGCGTGTGTGAGGTTATGTGCGGATTGTGCGGTTTTAATATAAACTAGTGTCGACACGATTAATCGGAATCGTGAATGGGACAGATCGGATCTTTTTGGAGTACCGGAATCGGACAAATTTGTGCCTATTTTCCGATGCTAGAAACGACATTTTTCATTGTTTTTAATATTTGCTTTTTGTTAAAACTTAATTTTGCATGGCTCGTATTAATGATCAAATGATAAATATTTATTGATTTTAAACTGCAAGTAAAATCAACATCTATAGATCATCTCCAAAAGTGAATTTATATGTTTAGTAAATGATATGTATATTATTTTTACTGTTTTTGTAATAATTTTCAAAGAAGTAACTAAAAAAAGAAGCATTTTTAAGTCTGTTGACGTTGTCTCTCTGCATTAAGGTCTCATTAAAACATGTATGTACGTATGTAACCAATAATATTTATATAATATACATAGTATGTACTGTATTGCTCTATCCTCCATTGTATACTCTTTCATAAATACTGGGAATTCAGTGGACCTACATGTAGGTAACCAAACTATACAGCTAGTTATATATATATATATATATATATATATATATATATATATATATATATATATATATATATATATAAATTCCACAGATAAAAAACTTCTCAGCCCACAAGAGCCATGCCAGTCAACGAACCGGAAGTCCAAGACTAGCCATGACTGTCAACGAACCGGAAGTCCAAGACTCGAGTCTTGGACTTCCAGTTCGTTGACTGTCATGGCTCTTGTGGGCTGTGACTTGGTTTGGCTGTGGAATTTATTATATATAATCTCTCACATTCTGGAAATCATATATATATATATATATATATATATATATATATATATATATATATATATATATATATGCGTGCGTGGGCGTGTAGATAAATATATATATATATATATATATATATATATATATATATATATATATATGTAAATATGTGTGTGCTTGTGTGTGTATAATATCAAGCTATTCGTGGAACAACATTATATCTTTACAATTATATAAATGCAACTTTGTCTTTGTTTGCGCGCGTGTGTGCGTGTGTATGTGAGTTCGATCCTTATAGACTCCGAAACGGCTAAACAGATTTTCTTTAAAATTAACAGAACTTTCGTGTATAAGTCTGGGAGTGATTTTAGTAAAGTTTTGTCTCAGAATACGCCCAATAATTCCCGATAATCGATAATCGAAACCGTTATTTAATTTATCTATCATCGGTAAAGCCATTTTTTCCATGTCGTCGCTTAGCAACAATGGTAGAACAACGGACCGTGAACATAAGCTGATAGCGTAATTTGTTTTGTGTTTTGTTTTTTGTTTTTTTTGCATGACTTGGTCTGTAGGTTCAAACCCCGTTCGTAAATTTCTTAATGCTTTTTTTTTTTCGCTAACTGGAAAGAAATTTATATAAAATAATTTTATCAAGGAAACACTATGTTCTTTACTGAGTGCAATGTAGAATAACATATATTTCGGACTAAGTTACTGCATGGAGGCATGTGAAGCTTCCTACCGAACGATTTCGCAAATTTCGATGACAATAAAAATATAGGAATGTGAAATATTTGTTGATCATCATTCGATCTTGGGCAACGTCGGGCCTCTCTCCTAGTATATGCATAAAGTTGAGGTTTTCTCGTTCTGATATTGATATTAAAAACCCACTATTTCATATATATATATATATATATATATATATATAATTAATAGTTATTAAATACCTACAGCCACTAGTGTTTCATCCTTTCGGGAATCATCAGTGCAGGGTGTCACAGTTAACGCCAGTCGAGGGATTGTAACCCCAGCAACAAAAGTCATATCTGGCTTAATTAGCAAGGATCCAACTATATATATATATATATATATATATATATGTGTGTGTGTGTGTGTGTGTGTGTGTGTGTGTGTGTGTGTGTGTGTGTGTGTGTGTGAAACATCATATTATTCACCGAACAACATACTATTCATCGACTGAAAATGCTTCATTTACAGACAATTGTTTCCGTCCATTAAAAGAACATACATTTTCATGATATACAAAATATCACCGATTTTTCTTGAAGGATGGTCGGGAGTAATTAGTACATAAAAAAAAAATTCACGAAGTACGGTTGACAAAAATGAAATAGATTTCAATAACTAATATTTTCCTTAACGTTTTATCAAAAGCAAATACTTACTTAAGCCGATTTCTTACACATATTTATATTATAAAACGCCCATAACATTAATTATACTGTGTTCACACACAATAGATAAAAATCGATCGAAAACACCCATTGCAAGTTAATATATAAATAATTGATATTAACTATCAACGGTGTTCAACTGCATTTAAAAACCTTTTTTTCTTTGTCCTTTTTTGTTTTGTTTATTGTTCACTCTTTTTAATATCTATTTTACGAATTCAAAAAAACCCAAACTTCCATGATTAGAAATCCGTTAATTTTGTCATGCAAATAAATTGTTTCTTAAATAAATATCATCATGATGTTAAACAAGGTCGTATAGTTGTGCATTTTGTGCTAACTAAATACATTTAGATAAGACTAGCAGACACTCCGGCGTTGCCCGGTTTTAAAATACGCATATAGATTATAATTTAATTAATGCAGGATTCTTATTTATTATAAACGTTAAATTCCGTTAAAAAAAATGAAGCAAAAAAAAAACAAAAAAAAACAAAAACAAAAGATATATGCGAATTCGAGCATTACCTTTTTTTTTTACTAAACAGTTCACTTCTTGTAAGAAAAAATAAATATATACCAGAGCTGAGATCGAAACCAAAACCTAAAGACAGTGAATTAAGTACGATAACCATCATGCAAGCTGTACACGCATTTACAAGGTGTTTTCAATCCTACTTATTCTTAACATAAGTAATCTGTCATGTGAACGATTTACACACGCGCATTCGTGAAACAGTTGATAAACAAATAAAAATCAGATCACTTACTAATTTTCCAATTTTAATAGTCCCCTTTTCAGGATGTAAAACCGATTAAAATGTTTCCCACCTGTCTTAATACCCTATATACCAAAATTGTAATCAATATATATAAATATATATATATATATAAATATATATATATATATATATATATATATATATAATGAGAAATCTATCTTCTTATTGTGATGACTTACAAAGGATATGTTTATATGATTAACTTTTACTTATGAACAAAATATCTTACAAGGGCAATGTGTGTGTATGCCCCTGTTTATGTTTAAGTGGGTGTCACATACGTTCGACATACTCGTTGAGACCACACCTCACAATGATCTAAATCATGTTGACCCTCGGACAACCCTCCGTCTGTACTCAGTAACCTTGTAATCCTAGCAAGGATGGAAGTAATACAGGATTACTTATTTGAAGTGTTGAACAAAAATTAACTTGAGCGAAAATAAGCGAGCTTCAATGTTTCAATTACTTTCTTGACACCAGCCTCCTCGTCCACGCTCGACTAGGCGTCTATTGTCTTTTATTATGTTTGACCAATGCCAGCGGCTACATTGCCTGTCCATTTGTCAACGTATCTTGATAGATTGGTATACTTTAATGTATTGCTAGCGTAGGCACCCGGTCTTGTCGCGGGACGAAAGTTATCCATAACATGTTTAATAACCGTATGTAATCGAAAACCGACAGAGAACGGCGATACTTTTTCAGATACTAACAAAAATACACGACCAGAAATAAGAATTGAGTTTGCTGCTAAACAAGGAGTTGTGACAATTCTTTTGTTAGCACTCCACTTCCCGCTAAAAAATAAAAATGGCCGATAATGTCTGGAAGAATATATGCAATGTGTCCTTATACAAAACTAATATCTCGATTCGATTCCTCATTATTTTCCATCATTTTATCATTATATGTATATACATTTGTTGGGATGATTAATCGGAATCGGGAATCGAAAAAATTCAGAATATTCGAAGGTATCGCTATCCGAATCGGAAAAATTTTGTACCGATTTTCCGATACCAAAACGATTTTTTTGTCTTTTTAATTTGATGGTTTGGTTTGGTTGTTTTTGTTTTACGGCATATCAACCCTTTTCGGGTTATTTAATGCCGAATCCAAAGATTTTGAAGAAAATTTTTTTAATAGAATATATTTGTTGTTTTCAAGTCGGATTCTATTTAACCCATAGTTGGAACCCTAACAGGTACTACCACTCCGGGTCAGAGTGGACCTGGGAGCAATGGTAATAAAAGGGTCGCTTCACACTACCCAAAGCCCGCAAGCTGGGGCCGCACCACTGGATATAGTTTAAGGTCATATTCAGGACCCTTTTTTATTTGATTTTGTTTCAAGCAAAATCTTTCATTGCTGGTAATAATGATAAAAAAATATATATTTATTGGTTTTAAACTATCATTGAAGCTAAAATCGAAGGATCCTCTCCCACAAGTATATTTTTACGTTTAGGAAAAGATCTGCACAATTAACATGTGCATTTCTACGGTAATTCTAGAAAAATACAGTTATATAGTTAACAATTTACATATTTATAAAGAATCGGGATCGGTAATTGTATCGGAGTCGAGAATTTAGTGCAGAATCGGTAATTGTAACGAAATCGGGAAAAATATTGGAATCGTTCCGTCGCTAATATATACATGTGCATATATATATATATATATATATATATATATACACTAGCATTTCAGCCCGCCCCTCCCCCAAAAAAAGCAGTAGTAGGAAGGCGGGCTCGAACCAATACCGCGAAGGAGAAAAAGTACAGGAAAAAAAACTGACGTCTTTGCTGCTACGAAGACTGCTAAGTCGGAAGTTACTTATGTTTAAATTAAGGCTAGATAATCGAAAGGAGAGGATGACTTTCAAAAATATCGGCGAAAAAGCGACCCCCCCTGTAGAAAACTGTCCAGTTGAAGGTGAAAATATAAATGTTTATAGCCAATCTTTCGAGATTTGTCGTCTGAAAGGTCGAACTTCAAAACAATACTGATTTTGGTAAAATCCGTCGCCCCTATTGAAAGTTTTAGGCAGACATGCAACCATACATTCATACATACATTTATATATATATATATATATATATATATATATATATATATATATATATATATATATATATAAATGTTCGACCCCAACCGAGTAAAAAGCTTGCCCTATCTCTGAATACCCTTTATGTAAAATTTCAAATGTTTAGACCAGAAATTGTCTGAGTAATATGGTAGAGACTGCAGACGTCAATTATTTTTTTTTAATTTGACCCCTATTATGACCTCTCAACATTTATTGTTTTGGGCTCAAATTAAGATATTAAGTAAGATCCATGTCCAAGGAACCTATATCTAAAACTTTAAGTGTTCATACCCAAAATTGGCGGAGGAGTTTGGTAGAATTCTCAAACGTCAAATCGTTGAACATTGACTCTTCAACAGTCAAATTACTGACCGAAAACGGATTCTAAAGGTTTTTCTAATTCTAAGTACACTGTATCTTAAATTTCAAGTCAGTAGACTGAAAATTGACAGAGTTATTGCGTAGGAAAATGTACACAGACACGTTCACTTTTATATATGCACTAGCATTTCAGCGTTGACCGGGTGTTTGGAGGTGTATGTTGAGCAAAAAAAAAAAAAAAAAAAAAGCGGTCAATTTTTTTTATACTTTACCCCTATTATGACTCCTTAACATTTATTGTTGTGGGCTCAAATCAAGTTATTAAGTAAGATCCATGTCCAAGGAACCTATATGTAAAATTTCAAGTGTTTAGACCCAAGATTGTTTGAGAAGTTTGGTAGAGTTCTCAAAAGTTTAATCGTTGAACTTTGACCCCTTAAGAGCCAAATTTTTAGCCGAAAACGGATCACATCGATTTTCTCAAATCTCAGTATCCTGTATATCAAATGTCGAGTCTGTAGACGAAATATTGACAGAATTATTGCGTAGGGAAATGTACACACACAGGCACACAGACACACAGTCACACAGATACACAGACACGTTCACTTATATATATATATATATATATATATACTTTTTTTTTTCAATTATATTTGACTCTTTGTGCATTTTAGTTTAGAAACTCAATGTATATAAAATAATTACAGTATAGTAACATTCCCGTATACAGACATTTATTTTTTATGTAAAATAGCTCTTCCAGCATGTTAAAATTTCGCGACATTTTTTACAGATCTTTTCCTTTACGCAGAAATAAACGATTATTATTATGCCAATACCGCCTCTTTTCGTGCATATACTCTTCAGAAAAATTAGAAATTCTTTGCTTCTTAAAAGACTTAACCTCGAATGCTTGTTCGAGAGCCATCTTTGTTTCTCTTATGACGCGTCTACAAAGGTTCCTATCGTGTAACCGGTCATTAACACTGTTCTCTACACTGAATATCCCATAAGGATAAAGCGTACATTTATGTGGAAAATTATTAAATGTTTATCATTAAAACATTACACACACATACATATATATGTATATATAGAGAGAAAATAAATATAGAAAACCGAAGATGCATCTACATTAAACTCATATGTTTTACTCAGCTTCACTCCAAACAAGGCACATTGTCACTTCGAAAGATTAAGATGCTGGTTTACGTTGCTTTGGAACTTCTGCATGTCAGTACAGTTTAGGAAACAGATAGGAAGAAGAGAATTACAAAGTCTAGCTGTTCTAGGGCAGAAGCTATTTGAGTAGAAAACTTGCTGACATTTACGGAACCTCAACTGTGAAGGGGTGTGATTCTGTTGCCAAATGGGTTTGTCGGGAATATGTATGTCGAGGGGGCACAAATGCAATGAGTTCATCAGAGGACATGTTATTTTATTAGTAGTATAATTCGTCTCACACTATATATGCACGTGTGATTATCGGTTTTTAAAAAAAGGCTTAAAGTATTTGGTTTTTAATTTTATGCACTAATCTACGTCAACCTACATAGATCGTTGTAGTACTCAAATAGAAAACTTATATATAATGTGTAATTACCAATCATTTAATGCTTTTAGCGAGCGTCAGCTGTTGTAAATATGTTTAGAAAACGCAATAATCCTTAACACAAAATTAGAATTTGTCAAGGGATCACCAGATGACAAAAGGGATGGACGAAGTTCTACAATTATTTCTAGTATAAAAAAAAAAAAACTTCAAATTTCTGATGGCAATAATTTATTCCTATTTACAATGCCCCCCCCCCCCACGGGACAGAGTTAGACACCAGGGTCGTTTTTAAACGTGAAGAATAGGAACAAAAATAAAAATTGCCTCAGTCGTGAAGGATTTCTCCTCCACTGACAGAGAACAAGAAATTGAAGTGCAGCATCTGAAGAACAGATACTACACTTTGATCTTGCCCCGATTGCAACTCAGTAATCTTTCTCGTGTGTGCATTTTTCCCGCGCGTAATTGACGCGAACACCGTCAATTGTGTACGTGTGTGCGCTAATGAAACAACTGGCGCAAACCGCGTGATTAAGCGACGTTTCTGTTAAAAGGTGAAACGTACATTGATACAATGAACTCGTCGTCTTTTGTCAGCCAAACGCATAGACTCTAGGGTTAAAGGGTCAAATCCAAAGGCTTGGAATATTAATGAAGATTTGTCCCATCATATATACAACGTTAAAAGATTTTCCTAGAAGGATTGTTTTCTCGGATAGAGACTTGACTGTTTGGGTTATAAAACTAAACATATAATAATAATAATAATAATAATAATAATAATAATAATAATAATAATAATAATAATAAAACAACAACTAGCGGGACCTGTGGAAATTCCACAGGAGACTCATTCATATGTAATATATTAATGTTGGCATTCTGTAGATATTAAGCGTAAATGGAGACGTTCTGATATTATCTCAGCTCTTGTTAAAATTGCAAAATTGTTTATCTGAGCTAACAGGGATGCCTGACGTAGCTCGGTCGTAAAATACGCTTGAATATGATATTTTAATTCTTGCAGATTTCGTATATATTATTACTGAGTTAATGTTCTATCGATTTTTATATATTATAAGTTGCGATTTCGAAAATTAACAATCCATATGATTTGGGTA
>NC_136486.1:101713292-101718292 GCF_053919585.1 Euprymna scolopes | reverse complement strand
TTAAATTACAAGGCTGACAAAGAATTAAATAGCTATTAGCGCCTCCTGCAGGGCTATTTAGAAGATTTGCAGCAGCGATAAGTGTTGCCCGTTAAAATAGTCGAAATGCTCATAATTTATCCCCTTCATTTAGTAGTACTTGCCTCAATACTCCCCTCTGGTTGACTTGCTTTTTTACTTCGATAAATTCAAAAGAAATTAATTAAAAAAAAAGTAAAATTAAATGTTAACTTTAACGTACATGTTTCTATTTCGTTTTTTAAATTTTTATGACACTTTGCAATTTTCTATATACCGGCACATAAACACACACACACACACACACACACACACACACACACACACACACACACACACACACACACACACGCGCGCGCGCGCATGCATACATACATACATATATATATGTACGTATATATATATATATATATATATATATATATATATATATATATATATATGATATGTAAGTTTATTAAAAATACATTCCCTGCTTATATATATATATATATATATATATATATATATATATATATATATTATATTATATATATATGCATTACTTTATGTGCATATGTTTGACTCATGTCCAGGTTACCTACATGTAAAATTTCAAGTGATTTTACCCAAAATTGGCAGATGAGTTTGGTAGATTCTGAAAGATCAACTCTTTAAATTTGTATCTTTAAGCAGCCAAATTTTCGAATATATACTTATTAAAAAGCTTGCTGCATGTCTAAATACCCTATATATAAATTTTCAAATGTTAAACGCAAGATTAACTAAATAGCTTGCTTGAGACTGCAACGGTCAAATCTTTTGGACTCCGATTCTTTTGCAGGCAATTGTTTTTTTTTACCGAAAACCGATTAAAAGGTTAGCTTATGTCTTAATGCACTTTATGGATAATTGCAAATGTTTAGACCAAAAACTGGATGAAAGATCAAATAAACATTACTCAGTCAATTGTCAGTCTACAGAAACGAGATTTGATATAAGGATTATTGAGATTTGAAAACATCTTTTTAATCGATTTTCGGACAGAAATTTTGCTGTCAATCGGTCAAAGTTCAACGATTTGACCCTTGAAAACTCTACCAAACGCCCCTGCCAATTTTATGTCTAAACACTTGCAATTTTAGACGTAGGTTACGTTGGCATGGATCAAACTTTTTAACTTGATTGGAGCTCAAAACAATAAGGGTTACGGGGTAAAAATTAGGATCAAAGTAAAGAGAAGATTGACTTCTTCGGTCTCGACTAAATTACTCAGTCAATTTTTGGTCTAAACATTTGAAATTTTACATAAAGTGTATTCAGACATAGGTCAAGGTTTTTAATCGGTTTTAGGTCGAGAATCTGGCTCCTAAAGGAGTCAACGATCAAATGATTTGAGTTTTTCGGTCTCTAGCAAACTACTCAGCCAATTTTGGGTGTAAATATTTGACATTTTACGTAAAAGTGTATTAAGACATGCAGCAAGTTTTTACTCAGTTCTTGGGCGAAAATTTGGTTGGCAAGACTTCAAAGTTGAAAGAATTGGCTATACCAAACGGCCCCTCAAATTTTCTGTCTCAACACATAAAATTTTAAATGTATGTTATTCAAGCTTTTTAATATATATATATATATATATATATATATATATATTAGTGATGGGACGATGCCAAAATTTTTCCCGATTCCGATTCCGATTCCGATTCCGTTCAAAATTTCCGATTCCGATCCGATTCCCGATTCCGATTCCGATTCTTGTAAAATTTATACATATTTAATTAGAGATTTTTTTTGTTTGTTTTTTCGTAAATTTTTCAAATTATTACATAAACCCCTGATTAATGTCCGCGTATATTTTATCTCAAATGTTTGCCTTGTAATTGATTAAAAATTGTAACACAACAGAACATTTATTTTGATTGTAAAACAAAGCTATATTGTACCAGTTCGTATTTACTGTATAACATGCTACTTACATGAATAGTGGAAAATATTCGAAGATTGGTAGGCAAAATAAGAAAACGATGTAAGAACAATATATTTAACAACGCCACTTAGCAAAGCCACATCTCATTGTTACGAACGAATTTCTAAATAATAATATTACTATTATGAAAACCATTTTTAACGTGAGATTGCGTGAGCTTTCTGTGCTTTCTCTCGCAGCTAAATCCCTATTCCAAAATGAAATATTACTTTTATAGATTACGTGTTAGAACATTTTTTAATTGGCGGAAAGAAAAGCGATCATTTAGAATTTAGAGTGTAAGATCAGTTTCGAATATAAATTTAACGTAATATGATCATCATTTCTTGCCATCCTAATTCTTTATGGATATTAACTAAAGTGTTTCCCACTAAATTAAGTTCGGTTTGCAACGTTGTAAAACCATGTGTAATCGCTTAAAAAGTAGACACCCTATCCCCAATAAGCGCACATAATTTAAAATTGGTAACACACTACAGTTCATGTTACGTTATATTTATTTGTGAAACTGACCGTCTATTTTAAATTCCTAATCGTTTTATATTAGTGTTGTGTCGATTAATCGGAATCGGGAATCGGATAAATCGGTCATTTTGGGGGTATCGGAATCGGTATTGGAATCGGAAAAATTTGTGCCTAATTTCCGATTCCCAAATCGATTCTTTTAATATTTTTAAAAAGTTCATTTTAAATTGTTTGTACCGATTATAAATATTTCTTTCTTTTAAACTATTAGTAAAACTAAAGAAGATCTAAACTTATTTTATATGCGTAAAATAAACAAAACAAAAATTGAAACTTTGCGAAAATTCGCTAGGTAACCTTTAGAAGAATGCAGTTTATTTTCAAAGTAGCGAAAGAATTGTCTAAAATTAAAGAAATATTTTGCCCAGAAAAATAATATCAAACATTATTGCTAATTAAATGAAAAGTAGAATATAAAAGTGTTGGGTTTTGTCGGTATGTTTGCTGCTCCCTCACTCGGCAATCGGTATTGACAAATATAACAAGCCGTGCATGCATGGTCCCCCTCTATGTGAGGAGGGGGGATCGAATAAAGTGATAAAAAAGTGATACATAACTGATAAAAAAAACAATTTTGAGTGAAAAAAATTTTTTCAAAAGTTTTCAGAAAAATGACTAAGTTCAACTTTTGCTCCACACCCAATATTAGCCCTAAAACCTCCAGGGCTTGTGACTCTGATTTTTCCCAGGGTCAGTGATACTTCCATCAGGTGTATATCAGGTATGCCCATGGTTTTGCCAAGTTTCAGAAAAATCTAATGAATGGATGAAAAGTTATTCTGAAAAATATATCAATTTTGTCTATTTAGAGTCATTTTGAGGTATTTTTTAACCTCTTTTGCCCCCATGGGGGAGCTGATTACTTGTAAAAATGGACAAACGGCTGTGTTTCAGGCCTTAAGACATGTACATTTGAGTTCAGCACCATAAAAAACACTAAATAGAGATACATAATCACATTTTAGACAAATATGAAAAAAAGAGCCTAAAAAAGGGGTGGTTTTTAGCCCTAAAAGTTCCCGGGGAGCGCAAACCAGAGTTTTGCCAGGGTCAGCGATACTGAATTTACATTTGCAACAATTGCCTTCACATTTTGGACAAGTTTCAGTAAAATCTAATGGACGGGAAAAAAGTTATGGGGCCAAAAGTGTCATTTTTGCCATTTTGGGCATTTTTGATCCCTTTTCAGTCCCTGGGGGAGCAACGAGAGTTTTCTTAAAAAAAAAACTCGATGTTGTGCACATCTACGTATTGGAGTACAACTTGTGGCAAAATTTCAGAAAAAAGTAATGGACGGTTATCCGGGAATCATCCGGACGAACGGACGAACGAGCGGACGAACGCCACTGAAAACTATAGTCCCTCTCCGATAAATCGGGGGGGACCAACAAGGAATGGGCAAAATTGTGAAAAGGCTTGGCCTTTGATTTAATTTGAAATATGCTTCCAGTGTGGTTTTCTTTGATTCTGCCGGTATTGTTTATGTTTATACTTAAGGATTGCTACGAAATCGCCAATGCCGTCTGAAGCCCGCCAATCTCACTCAAAAGTTGAGTTGAAAGTATTATGGGGTAATTAACACCTTCGATGCCGTTGGTTTCGACAACAATACTTTTTCACACCCACTTGCCAAATTTCTCAAGGAGTTTAATATGAAAAGATTTCAAACGAATAGAGTTTTATTTTATTTTCCTGGAGCCACATTGTCTGACACCGTCGCATTTTTCTCGGGTTTCGGAAAAGTTAAAAATATACATGAATATCTCACAATGAATTTATACAAGGCCTGGATAAAATAGATAAAGAGAAAACATTTAGAAATTTTTCAGATTGAAAAAGAAATTATATTTACATTTAAAAGTCCCCCCTCATTGAAATTCTACTTTTGGACGATATTTGTAAACCCACTAAAAACCAAATTATTTTTAGATCTAGGATGAAGCTCTAAACTGTCTTAACGTATTAAAAAAGGGTGCTTGTGCAGCTTACACTATGTTAAAAAACGAAAAATAAAAAAATATATATATTCTACGTACTCGTTATGGAATGAAGTTCTAAAAAAAATCACGTAATTTCATCAAATAGTTTTTATTTTATGCCGTAAAAACGATTTGGGAAATTCGGAATCTTCCTAAAAAAACTGCGATAATTAGTCAAGGGAGTGTAAAACAAAAACTATTTAATGAAATTACGTGATTTTGTTATGAGAACTTCATTCTATAACGAGTACGTAGATCTATAGAGTTTAGTTTTACTAATAGTTTAAAAGAAATAAATATTTATAATCGGTACAAGCAATTGAAAATTAACTTTTGAAAAATATTCAAAGAATCGATTTTGGAATCGGAAATTATACACAAATTTTTCCGATTCCGATGCCGATTCCGATTCCCCGAAAATTACCGATTTAACCGATTCCCGATTCCGATTCCGATTCATCGGCACAACACTAATATATATATATATATATATATGCGCATAAAGTTATGAA
>NC_136486.1:101663292-101710792 GCF_053919585.1 Euprymna scolopes | reverse complement strand
CCACGGAATTAACCGATAGCGACATTCCCACAGATATTAATTCTTATCCCACGCTTAGTTTTACGTTGCTTAATCACCATTTCCTTCCCCAACATTTCTACACTAAAAATAAAAAAAAGTATTCTTTGCATTTTTTTTTATAAAATAAACATATAATACATCATTTTCATTTTATTTCGTTTTGTAGTTGCTTAAAAAACTGAAATGGAATTTTAACGTTCCTTTTCGTTCAATGCTTTCTACTGGGTGAAACGCACCATGTACTTAAAAACGAAGGGTTATTTATATCATTTTTCTTTTTTTTTTCGCTTTCCACTGTGTTTCTTTTTTTTTGTTTTTCCGACCACGTTCATCATTTTTCCCCTTATTTTTGCTTTTTGTTTTTCCAATTTCTTTTTTAAAGAAGTTTTACGTTTGTTCGGTGTTTTTTTTGTTTTTTGTTTTTCTTTACTTATTTTTTTTTACTTTACTTTACCCCCACTCACACACACACCTACAAACAGCCGACAAACGCCGGGTACCCCCGCTAGTATATATACATATATATGTGTGTGTGTGTGTGTGTGTGTGTGTATATGTATATATATATGTATATTTATATGCATATGTACATGAATATATATAAATCCAAATTAATAAATTAAATAAAATATAATCTTAAAAAGATACGATACAAGTTAGAAAAGCATTTCATCAAAGGCATGAAAATTGTTAAACACAATTTTTTTACTATAGGCTTTAAAAATAAAGGTACAATATTCAATTTGGGGTAGTAGAAAGATGGGTAATATGACGTACATTGCATTATTTTTTACTAGCAGAACCCGTTAACCGTGTTGCTCTGTGGAAGCACAACTCCCTCATAAAAAAATTAAACTACGGTTGTTGTTGTTGGTGACCAGCCCCCAACATCCTTATGTTAATAACGGCTTTCAGAATAGACACCCCCAAGGTTCTAATGTAAAGCATTGCTTTTGTGATAGGCACCCCCAAACTCCTCATGTTAAGAACGTCGTTTATGAGGGAGGGTTCAAATTATTTGCCTCAAATTTAATTTTGATATTCGTTATAAGCATACCCACCCGCAAATACTATGACCTCTCCCCCCAATATTGGGACCGTTGGCAGTGTTGAGTGGAGAGAAGTAGATTTGTTTATCGTGTGTGCGTATAAATCTGGCGCTCACTGAATTACAATGCATAATGCATGTCCTTCTATTTCGTAAACTACTACTCTTCGTCAAATTTAAAAGAAATTGTTTTTATTCAGCGTAGTCGAAAACTTATAAAATTCGTCACTTTAAAGGAAATCGTTGAGGTGGAGCTAATTGTAAAAAGTTACAAAAAAGTTAATGTCTGAGCATTGCCGATAATGACTCTGGAAAAGAGAAGTGAGCAAACATCAAATATATAAAAATAAGTGTTACGCAGGCAGTTTTGTTTTGAGTAAATTTGTAATTTAGCGGCATAAATCATTGACAGACACAAAACTTATGGAAACTATTTTTATATAAAACACATTATTAGACCCAAAGGCTGCAATAAAACTAGAAGAAATTCATTGTTATTACTTTTTAACCATTTTTGTGTGGAAAAATGTATGACATTCGAGACCGCCGCATTGCTTTAAAAATTTGTTCTTTCTGAAGTTTGAAACATTAGCCTTTTTAAGGCGAATTTTGGCCTTTTTATGTATTTTCATGGATTCGTTTTAATAGCGTAAAAAAAGGCCAGGTTTGGCCATAAACAGGTCAATTTGTAAAATTTTAGAAAGGCCAAATTTTAAAAACAATATGGCGGCTTCGAACGTTGTAAGTCTGGTCGAATACAAATGATAACAAATGATAAAAAAAAAATTTTTCTGATTTTATTTCAGCCTTTTTGTCCAATATGTTTTATAACACAGCAAACGGTGTAGTGAAGTAGAAAAAAATAAATTAATATATATATATATATATATATATATATATATATATATATATATATATATATATATATAAGACACAGCTGTTCCTTCCAAAAGGTCGAGCTCTTTAACGTCCAAAAATAATTCACCGTCACAAAAAGAATTCACCGCCACTTCTTCCAACTGTCGTTTCACTCTTCGCTCTTCGCTTGCTTAAAAAAAAGAGTACTGTTTATATGCTGCCCATTTCTCCACTTATGCAAATTGACTATCAACCAGAGCCATCTAGTTTTCCATTTCTCCAAACAGCCAATTTGCAAAGGGGGACAACTCAAACCACACGCCCCCTTGATCCACACAATCATCACATGCCAACCCATCACGTAGTTGCTCGACCAACATGGCGGCCGTCTCTCTCGCTGCGACCTCCACGGAGCCTCTTCGTGAACGTCGCTACTTGGCCCGACGTCGCTGTCTTCCTCTGATGACACCACTACCGGCCGCACATCAAGGATGTGTCGAGGGATGCCGTCGATAGATACATTGTTCGGGGACTGGCCACTTGTCACAATGCCCCTCCTCCAACGTGTGGTACAGCGAGCATCAGGCGGTTTGATCCACACTTCCTCTCCCACTCGCACAGTCGCTCGCTTCTCGCCTTCCTCCGCGGGTACCTGTGCAGTTCGGGGATGCCGCCACTCGTACTTGAAGACTGCCCTCTGCGGCACTGACTCCACTTTTTGCCCTGACTTTGGAGCCATATTATACCAGAAGACAGCTCATGGCGGCGAAATCTGGCCCCTTTCAGCTATAGCCTTAATGGTCCTGTGATGCCGCTCCACAATTCCGTTTCCGCCTGGTCTATATGCAGCCCTGAAATAGCGCCGCACTCCCCACTTGTCCAACACATTCTCCATGGCAGCTGAGCGAAAGACAGTTCCATTGTCCATTAGCACTTCCGTCACTGGACCCCTCTCCAAAAACACCTCTTCCAAGACCTTTGCCATTTCACCTGCATTTTCCACCTTGATTTCCCTCCAAATGGCTACTCTTCCTGGTCCACAGTCGACCATTGACAGAAACGGCCTCTGTCGATAGTGTGTTACGTCTATCGCCAACCTGCTCCAGTTCTCTGCCACCTGAACCTCACCAGCTTCGTTTCTACTCGGAGCAGGGTCGATTGGTTGACACCGGCTGCATCTCTCAACCACTGTCCTAACGGCCTCCTTTGTGATTCTGGGGTCCACCTTCCTGGCCAAGAACAAGGTTCTATCCACTCCAAAATGGTGCATGTCATCATTCAAAAAACATATTGCAACAACCGCCTCATTCGACGCCTTTAGCCAGGTCTTCCGCACCCTCGTCATCACATCTGCTCTGTTCTTCGCTGAAGGAACGATAGTGACCCTAAGTTGAAGATCAAATTCCCTAATCAGCTCCCTTAACATCATCAATCGACGCTTTACTAGCATCTCGGCAGCGCCTTTCGTCTTCACTCTCCTTTCTCCTGTAGTTTCGGACTGGATCCAAGAGAACACAGTGGCTGAGTCGGTCCTCACCTCAACATTCTGTAGCCCCCATTTCAAGGCTAAGTTGATGCTCTTAATAACCGCATCCAGTTCCGCCACATTTATGTGAGCCACGTCGTCCTTCTTCCGCAACCAAGCAGCATCTTCTGCAGTAACACCACCTATCTCCAAGGTGACCCCCACTGCTATACAGCTTGCATCACACCACACAACACTTTCTGCACTGTTGGGTACATGCCAAACATCTCTCACAGGATTCTCCCTCTTCACCTCTTCAATAATCTCTCTCATAATGTCCACAGTCTCTTTATCAACTCTGTCCTCCCACTTCGCTCCACTAGCTAGCCTTTTGATATAACTACATGCAGTCCGTAGCCATCCTGCAATAGGGTAATGGCCCACCAGTCTTCCGCATATTGATAAGAGTTCTCGCCTGCTCAATTTTTCCGACACCTCCGGGATCTCATTTCCCCTCCGGAACACTAACCGTCCTGTCTGGTCCTTTCTTAGTTGGAGCCCTTACACAGCTCCTCCCTCCAACGATTTCGGGCGTTTTGCAATAAGCCCAAAGCTGTTGAGGTGTTTTACTACGTCCTCCGCAGTTGTTACCGTCTCATCCACCAAAATATCATCAATGTAGACACTGGTGGCTCTTCTGACTGCCTCCTCCTTGGTTAGCACAGTTTTGAGGATCGCTGTCATGATTTTTGGTACAGAATTCAGGCCAAAACCCAACCTAGTCGGGCAGTACGTTCGGCCCTTGTATCTTACTAGCTGGTATTTCCAGAATTCCTGTGAAATGTGGATCTGTAGGTATGCAGATTTTAAATCCACAATCGTCGAAGCCTTCCGAATCTGCCTCCACTCTCGCATAGTCTCTCCGCACACGTCCCTCACATCGCCTCCCGTGTGACACGCAACGTGTACGTTCAGCTCCCTGAAGTCCAGTACTGGCCGAACTTTTTGTTTTGTGGGCTGAACAACCGCCATTAACGGCAGCACACCTTCCACCTTCTCCGTCCATGGTCTTAAAATCCTCTCTGAGATTCATCGGTCCACCTCCTTCTAAAATTCAACTCTTGCGCCTCCTCGCAACGTATGCTCGTAGCATTCCACTCTGTTGTTCAGTATGGGAGGTTCTCCCTTCCATGCCCACTTGGCTGTCCATTTCTCACCATCAAAGTGTGGGGAGAAATCTCGGTCCTCTATCGTGCAACTTTTGTCTAACCCGGCCGTTCATGTGACACCTTTTTCGAATTGCACACCTGCAGCCCCTTGATGTCCTCCAAATCTCAGGGAGTTCCTATATACCGTAACGCCCCCTAGTCGAGCAATTGCGTCCATCCCTAGCACCACATCGACACCCGTGACAATTTTGTTAATAACACTCGCCTGGGTTGTTAGTGACATCCCACATACCATCAACCGAACGATACTTGTGTCATTGCACTTCACCTCTCTGCCGTCAACTGCCGTAATGCTTCTGGTTTCATTGCATGTGTCAACCATGTCTTTGCTGACAATTGTTGAAGTACAGCCCGTGTCGACAAGGGCTTTTGCACTTCGTCCATTTAGGGTCACCTCTACTTGTGGTGACATACCCTGAAGCGCCTTCATCGAATAAGTGGGGTAGCCACCGGCGCAGTGGCTTCCCCCTGTTTGTTGTTGGGGACAGAATCTGCTGATCCTCTTTGCTTCCATAGTTCCCGCCGAAATAGCTTTTAGTGAAGTAGAAAAAAAAAAGAAATTAAAAAGTATATATATATATAAGACACAGCTGTTCCTTCCAAAAGGTCGAGCTCTTCAACGTCCAAAAATAATTCACTGTCACAAAAAGAATTCACCGCCACTTCTTCCAACCGTAGTTTCACTCTATGCGCTCTTCGCCTGTTTAAAAAAAGAGTACCGTTTATATGCTGCCCATTTCTCCACTTATGCAAATTGACTATCAACCAGAGCCATCTAGTTTTCCATTTCTCCAAACAGCCAATTTGCAAAGGGGGACAACTCAAACCACACAGAGCCATCTAGTTTTCCATTTCTCCAAACAGACAATTTGCAAAGGGGGACAACTCAAACCACAAACGGAAACAAAACAAGAAAAGACTCGTGCAAGGATTGTAAGCGGTTGACACGATAAGTAACATGATTGAAACCTAAATAAGCATAGGGAAATTATAAGAAAGTACAAACGTCCACAGTATTAGTAAATGCTTAAAACACATAAGAAAAATATAATAAGAAACACCCCTCAAAATAAACTAAAACAAACAAAAAATATCGCATTGTCCAAGGGTTTAAAGACGTTCCAAAATCGAAAAATTAATACTGGTACCCATGCGTTCGTTTATGCATGACGAAGTGGATTCTGGAATAATAAAATTGGCTCGTTTCAGCCAATCAGACGGGGCGGATTTTGAAAAGGAAGAAATTATTATGTTTTTGTATTGGGTAATAGAAAGATTATGTCATGTGCACATAGCTAATAACCATTTACGATTGGTGCAATGTTAATAACGTAGGAAAATGTAAAATAGATCCCGGTGTCAACTAATAGCAGTAAGAGGACTAAATATTTATAGAGAAAAATAGAGACTTCTACCTCTAAAGATGTCGCAATAGTAATAGTGTTTCTCCTAGGATGTAATGTAGCATTTATTATAACGACCTAATGTGTCTAAAATAGTGTTCGAAAATTACATAAGATAGTAGCTAATAGGTTAGACATAATGAATTAGTATGTGGCATCTGTTATTGCAAACCTACGATACTTTGGTCCAGAGGGGAATTTCTGCAGGCGAAATATTATATAGGAGATAAAGAAATACCGTTCTGAGGAATATCCGTATGTTATCAAATGATTAAAGATAAGTTGATTTAGAAAAAAGAGATAACATTTCAAAATGACATTGGCTACCTGGCACGACAGTCACGGCACGGCTGACGGTTGTCATAAATGAAAGGACATTATCAGCTTAAGCGTAGAGTTCAGTGGTACTGATCAGCCTGACCATCAATTGTCATCTGTCATGCTCGCGGAATTTTTTTTCAAGCTGCTCTCGAGCTTATGTTTAATTGCTGAACACAATTCCCGAATTTGTTTCTGTTCAATGAGAAAACGATAAAAAAAATTGTGTTCTTCGGGGACTTCACAGCTTCACGCCTGATTGTAGCGTCTGAAAACCGGTTTCAAGTTACATATCCAATTGGGGTCCATTTACTGAGATTGTATATAATACATAAAATTATGGCTGATAGATTACAAATTTAACCTAAGTATCATTTAAATCGACAAACAAAACTCTTATTCAGATTAGCCTCTTTTAATTTTGTACTGTTCAATGATAATGATAATAAACTAACGTATTCCACTAAAATATTTAAAGGAAAAAAATACTTGTTCGGCATTTTGCTAATATGGAGACATTTTAAATGTAACAGGAAAAACCAGCTAAGGGCATTAAAACTTATATTCTGGTAAGAGTTAACATTTCATATTTTCTTTTATTTATACTAAACCAATTATATTTTGGTAAGAGTTAACATTTTATATTTTCTTTTATTTATACTAAACCAATTATATTTTGGTAAGAGTTAACATTTCATATTTTCTTTTACTTATACTAAACCAATTATATTTTGGTAAGAGTTAACATTCCATATTTTCTTTTACTTATACTAAACCAATTATATTTTGGTAAGAGTTAACATTTCATATTTTCTTCAACTTATACTAAACAAATTATATTTTGGTAAGAGTTCACATTTCATATTTTCTTTTACTTATACTAAACCAATTATATTTTGGTAAGAGTTAACATTCCATATTTTCTTTTACTTATACTAAACCAATTATATTTTGGTAAGAGTTAACATTTCATATTTTCTTCAACTTATACTAAACAAATTATATTTTGGTAAGAGTTCACATTTCATATTTTCTTTTACTTATACTAAACCAATTATATTTTGGTAAGAGTTAACATTCCATATTTTCTTTTACTTATACTAAACCAATTATATTTTGGTAAGAGTTAACATTTCATATTTTCTTCAACTTATACTAAACAAATTATATTTTGGTAAGAGTTAACATTCCATATTTTCTTTTACTTATACTAAACCAATTATATTTTGGTAAGAGTTAACATTCCATATTTTCTTTTACTTATACTAAACCAATTATATTTTGGTAAGAGTTAACATTCCATATTTTCTTTTACTTATACTAAACCAATTATATTTTGGTAAGAGTTAACATTCCATATTTTCTTTTACTTATACTAAACCAATTATATTTTGGTAAGAGTTAACATTCCATATTTTCTTTTACTTATACTAAACCAATTATATTTTGGTAAGAGTTAACATTCCATATTTTCTTTTACTTATACTAAACCAATTATATTTTGGTAAGAGTTAACATTCCATATTTTCTTTTACTTATACTAAACCAATTATATTTTGGTAAGAGTTCACATTCCATATTTTCTTTTACTTATACTAAATCAATTATATTTTGGTAAGAGTTAACATTTCATATTTTCTTTTATTTGTACTAAACCAATTATATTTTGGTAAGAGTTAACATTTCATATTTTCTTTTATTTTTACTAAACCACAAAAATATATATACTTTAGAACACATAAAGTAATAAATTTGGAAATAACAGATCCCAGTGAAACTCCAGGTCACCATAATTAGCATATGTGTGCCTGTGTTTAAAATTTTGAATGCAATATATATATATATATATATATATATATATATATATATATATATATATATATATATATATATATACTATAAAGAAGCTTTGAATAAAAAATGCAAAAATAAAAATAAAAAATGCAGTTTAGATTCTCGGAAGGAAAATAAAAATATTAATATTAACCTATCCCAGACTAAGCACCAACATAATCCGATTTCTAAAAAGTTTATAATGACCAAAGAGAATTCATTTATATATGGATGGAAAAAAAAAGCCTTAACTAAAATTGTTAAATAGAAATAGACTTAGTACAGCCATAAACCGATTTCGCAAAAGTCTTCAATTTTAAAACAGAATTTAACAATATAAGGATTAAAAGAGAAAACCTTAACTAAAATGTTGTCAATGGAAAACGGGGATCATCAGCTGCTTACCATGTAGCTGTTTCGGAGATTTAAAAAACACACACATATATATATGTATATATATATATATATATATATATACACACTTCTCTATCGATATATATATACATATATATTAGTAGTAGTAGTAATATTATTAAATATGATTATGTGCATAAAAGGTATAGCCACGGAATGCATATTTTTAGTAATCAGCATGGGTTATAGCAAGCATGTCATAAGTTAAATCCTCGCTATTACCCATGCTGATTACGGCTGTAAGCTAGAAACATGCATGTCTTTTGCCTAACTTTGCTTAACTTCGGTGATCTGACAAGGACGGTTGTGTAAACGTGATTACGTTGTACAAACAATATAGACCAGCTTATTGATGCAACCGCCGAAAGCTTTGATACACTTCGGCAGTAGAAACTCAACAATACTTCTCTAAGTTTGCAGTTAGCAACAGAACCTGGTATGTGACGTCGATAACAATGCTAAGTTCCCGCACATGTCTAAAAAGAATCTTGATAAAGCATGAAAACTTGAAGAATCAGTTTCGATTTCTGACGAGTTACAACAAAAGCTGCTATTGTAAAAGTAAACGTTCCACAGTTATTTTTGTTATGAATGAAATTGTTGGTGAATATCAGTTTTGATAAATTTTACAATTATTTAGATGTTGAGTGTGAGAATAAATACTATTTTTTAAATTTTTTTTATGTACTGGAACAATTATTTTTGAACAACGTGATAATAGTTTTGGTACAGCTATTTCGGAATGGAGTAAATATTATTTATTTAGGAATTCTATTTTTTATTGATCATTTTCAATAAGTATTAGGGTTCAAGTACATTTTATTTATCTATTGAATATTATTATATTATTGAACTTTATTAATGGAAATTTGAATATGTATTATAGTAAATAATAATAATAATAGTTATATATACATAATTATATGTATACATATATATATATATATATATATAATTATTTTTTTTACTATGATGATTAATTTTTTTTACTATGCATACTAATTTTTTAAATGCCCCTCCAAAAACTCTGATTTAAAAAAAAAGATTTTCGAAAAATTAGGCGCCTAAAAATAGTTTTTTTTTATCACTCGTATCTTTCGCATCCTGGAAATATTTTCGTATGCAGTCACTAACGTGTTTCACATCACATTTCGCAAGCTGGCACATGAACAGGGAACATGAGCTGGAACAAATACATTGGGAGCATTGCCAAAGCTGCTGCGAAGAAGGTGGGCGCCTGAAAGTATCCTGTATCTCTACAAGGCCACCATTCGCTCATGTATAGACACTGTTGTTACATTTGGTCTGGTGAATCTCTCGCTGTAGAACAGGGTTCAGAAAAGAGTCGCTAACCTCATAGGTCTTGAATTGTCATCTAAGCTTCAGCCTCTGTTCCATCGACGTAATGCTGCATCCCTCTGCCTGTTCTACAAGTATTTTAATGGTGAATGCTCCGACGAGTTACAGGCCCTTGCCCCCACTCGATGTAAATACCCCAGAAAACCCCGACAAGCAGCAAAATCCAACCCCTACACATTAGAGATCCCTTTCTGAACTTACTTCCGACTTCAGGTCAACCAGAGGTCAAATGGGCCTTTGTCCTATAAGTGCATGTCCATTGGCTGATAGGAAGGGATCGGTGGATGCTAGAAAGCTGATTGGCTAACTAAAAATCTCAATAGAAGGTACGTATATAAAAAAACAGGCCACAAAATTTGCGCATAAGCCTGAAGAATCCTAGAGTGGATGAAACGCGGAATATTCAGTGTAGCTTAATCGCCATATATATTTTATAAGTTACTAACTAGCTCTACCTACGAATTAAGCACTTTCAAAGTAAATACTTAAAGTTTACGCATGAAGTTATACTTTTGTATATTAATTTTATGTGAGTAAATGAAGTAGTTATATATAGATATATTCATACGTGTGTGTGTGTGTGTGTGTGTGTGTGTAAGAAAAGGATTCTCCCGTCGATTTCGACGTATGTCGTTCACACATAAAAACATTAAGTACTTTTTTTTTTATAGTGGTAAACACTTGTGTCGAACAATACGCACTGTTTGGTACAACTGCTAATCTCAATCGGTGTAATCGAATCCTACGAACAGAGTAGATCGTAGACCTAAAAGTTTTCATTTTCCTAGATGCATGCCTTAATGGCGACTGAAGGAACATCTCTACCAGTGATTTAAAACGCATCTACAGATGCAAACCTGGACATTTTTATGCCCCTAAGTAGTACATACAGTGCCTAGCATACCCCAATAATGACATATCTGGTACTGACCATGCCCATCATTGATCAACTAAAGCTGACCGATGTGCCGAACGTGATTATACCAGAAAACGTATGATTTTCGTTTCGTAGCATTTAACATAGCAGGAGATTGGCTTTTATATTTGCCATTAAAAGTTTATAAAAAAACTATCCATCTTTGACGGGTATTTTAATGCAAGCAAAAATCATCTCACTGCTTGGAAACCTATTCTAATGCTCACAACGTTTCTATTGGGAAATCAGCTGAAACAAGTGGAACGTCATTTGCAATACTTGTAACAAAATAGTTCAGTCATTTTTTTGGTTTTACATTAATTCTTTGATGTTCGTGGGAATATACTCATTGACGCTTCCTTATCTATTGACGAGCGTTGTTAATAAATTGTCACCCACATTCTAAACATATATAAACCAATTTTCATGCAGTCTCTCTCTCTCTCTTTTTCTCTCTCATTATATATATATATATATATATATGTGTGTGTGTGTATATACATATATATGTATGTATATGTAAATATATATATATATATCAAATATATAAATATATATGTATATATAAATATATATATAAATATACATATAAATATGTATATATAAATATATATATATATGTATATATAAATATATGTATATATAAATATATATGCAAATGTATGTAAATATATATATATATATAAATATATATATATATAATATATAAATATATATATAAATATATATAAATATATATATAAATATATATAAATATGTATATAAATATATATATTTATATATATAAATATATATATATAAATATATGTTTATATATATGTATATAAATATATATATGTGTATATATAAATATATATGTATGTATATATGTAAAAATATAAATATATATATGTATATAAATATAAATATATCTATATAAATATAAATATACCTATATGAATATATATATAAATATATATATGAATATACATAAATATATATATATATATATAAATAATTATATATATTATATATAACTTACATATATAATATATATGTATAATATATATAAATATATATTGATATATATATAAATATAAATATATATATGAATATAAATATATATAATATATATATAATATATAAATATATTTATATATACATATATTACTGTAGAAATATATTTTCTTATAATATATACCAATCCTTATTTTAGAAGCTCAATGTAACCACAGAGCAATATAGTGAATGACTGACAAAAACTATATTCCAAAGTGTCTCATGTTGCTTAACTTCGGTGATCTGACAAGGACGGTTGTGTAAACGTTATTACGTTGTACAAACAATATAGACCATTTACAATTTTGACAGTATGTTTCATAGCGCAAAATCAATCACTTAATTATTATATCAATCAGGTAATCTATTATGCCGTTAACTTATCTGAAGAAATACCAACAATCAATCCATGAAAAGGAAATAAAGTGTGACTTGACATGATTAAAATCAGAAAATTGGAGGAGAAGCTGCAAATATATTTAATATCTTTTCATTACGCCAAATAGCGTAATGGAAACATATAAAAGATTATGATTTAATGAGATAAGGGCATATTAGATTCACTGATTGATATAATAATTGATTGATGTTGCGCTACGAAACAGATACTGTAAAGAATTGTAAATGCACACATAAATTAAAGGAATAAATAATAAGATGGTCAACATCATGCATTTTTGAAGTTAGAATTTTTGTCATTTACCAAATAAGTATATATAAAACATATGCGTGTATATATTAATACTCTAGTACCTGAAAAGTAAGTACGTAAGCGTGTCACGGTTTCGAGATTATAAATTATTCAATCAGAAGATGTTATTCATTAAAAAGGAGCATAGTAGTTGATAACATACGACGAACATTTACTTTGTATATAGATACGTTAATTTAATGTTCGTAGTATGTTGTCACATTCTATCCCGTTAAAAAAAAAATAAATATAGTATTCCGATCACCGTAGACGCAATGTAAGGTTTGCCAAAGCTGTTGGATCGTAAACATGGTCCAACATCCGAAACATATGTAACCAAACAGATAAAACGGTAATAAAATATAAAACACATATTTGCCCTGCAATAGTATTGAGCACTCTCTTCCGGATTTTACTAATTACCAGTTTTACTATATATATATATATATATATATATATATATATATATATATATATATATATATATAAGTTTGACTCATGTCCAGGTAACCTACGTCTAAAATTTAAGGTGCCTAAACCCAAAATTGGCGGAGGGGTTTGCTAGAGTCTGCAAAGATCAACTTTTTCAACATTGACTTTTTGGCAGCCAAATTTTCTTTTCAGTTACCAATTAAAAACCTATATTAGGGATATTGTTATCTTGTACTCCCTTCAAGAGCAGAACGGCACTAAATTAACTATATGTTACGTAGCGGATGTGTAAGAATTGTCTATAATTTATGGGGGGATATGTTATGAGTTTCTTATGTCGTCCATTATTCATAATTCGTTGTGTATGTGTGTATGACATGGGTCACAGGACATTTACAATACGGATAACACAAAGTGGACAGGACACCGTTCTTGGTTGTTTATGCACCTTGCAAATATAGAATGCATTCTTTTGTTCATCTGGCGTCTTGGTTGACGAACATGCCAAAAGCTGAAATGACGTTCCATCCTTAGGAATGACCAACAAACCTCGAGTTTCATTTTCAGGAAACGTTCATTTCAACTGATTTCCCTTGCGCTGTTCTTTGGTTCTACTTTCCCCGGCGTGCATGGTCATAGGCTCTGTTGCTACATGACCCTGTCGCCAACGCTCCAAACTCTTATCATCTGTCTAACTGACCACTGACTAACTCCGTATATATCTAATTACTCGGTTGCTAATACATCATTCAACTCACATCTTTTAATATGTGACTTTGAATCTATTCCGAGCTGTTATTTTGAAACCTATTTGTTTGGGTAGTTTAGCATTTATTTCGTCAATGTCGCATTCTTGTTTCTTTTGTTTATTGTCCGACTAAATTAAAAAAAGAACAAAAAACATGGCATATTTTCTCTGTACACAAACTGATTCTGCATTCCGACAATTAATAAAGGCCTTTAACATTTTAATTTTTAATAATAACATTCGATATTCATTAATCGATTATTAGCAAGGTAACCCAGAGTCACCCCGATATAATCTAACAATATCAGAAAGTTCCATTTGAGTGAAATGACCTTGCAAGACTTCGTTAATTCACGATTGATCAGATACATCATTAAATGACCAAACCTATTGAAAATTCTTAGTGCTGAGGCTAATCGCTCAAGTCGTCTCCGTCGCAATCAGTTGAAATAAAAATATATATTCTCCAATCAAGTATACAAACTGTATGAATATTGTGCGTTTATTAGGTTGTAGGCGAGTTTTATGACAATTGTGGACAGAGGTACGGTAGACTATAAATTATAACTTTTTCATCCCGAAAGGTCAGATCTGGTAAAATGTCATTAGCGCTACAAATGGCGTGAGACAGCAATGAATCATTGATGTTATAACCGCCTTTCTGTCTCCATGTCATTTAACCCTCGGGTAAGCTGAATTAAAAAATCTTACAAATAAAATTAAAAGAACCCCGGAGGCAAATCAAGCAGCGATTTTATTTTTCAATCACAAGAAACTCTTGCGGAATTTTAGTCATAACCTCGCATATTCGTCTTTTTTTTTTAATTTATTTTTTTTATTTTTTATTTTTTTATTTCGTGGTTTGGTTCATTATACTTGCCCTTTCAACCAAACCTAGAGAAAAAAAAAGTCGCCGGGCGTTAAGTCAAGACATCTTTCTGTCCATTTGTGCGTACTGCGATGATCCATTCATCTTCAAGGAAACTTAACATTCAGTCATTCACAAACAAGAATTGCAAAGTGTGGCGAGACCTCACTACGTTGAGAGATGAAATCGGGCCTTTATTAGTTCTTGGGACAATATTGAAGATTTAACTGTTTTATGAAAGATGGTGCTCATATACATGTAAATATGTGATGCAGCGGAACAGTTCGTCTGTTTTCCATTACATATGTCCACTCTCTTTCTTGTTGAGCTCTATTGTGCCGAAAAGTTTGTCAATTAGCAATAATTCAAAGCTTTTGCGAAAATCCAAACAAAACATGTTCCAGTATAAGACAGGATTTGTCAGCAAAAAGGGTCGAGTTCGATTTCGGTTTAAAACAATTGTCTTTCGATCATCATTGGAAAATTCTCTACAAATCAATGACGAGATTATCCGTTGCCTAACATTTCAATTTCAGTTCATTCATGTACGAATACCGTCAGTAGGACACATAAGCTGACGTCACAGGCCTGATCCGATTCGCGGGTTGTAGTTTTCAGACAGCTGATCTAATGGATATCGTTGCTGACTATGAAATTGTCTATGCTGTGTTCACATTGAATCGGTCTACAATGTATTTTTTAAAAACTTTATTTCATTTTCCTATCGTTCTGGTCACATATCAAGCCGAAGGATCACTCAGTGATTAAAAACAAAACGGGTTATCTTTTTAACTCGCGGTCAGAGAATAACGCGAAAAACATCTAGTGCTTTTAAACTATTAGGACGAAATGTTGTAGTCGATAAATGGAGTTTTCAGATAAAAGAAAACAATAATTTCTACTGATTTGTTTTGTCCAATTCTAATACATTACAAGTGTATCATCCAAATTATGCAGATGAAATATCTTGAATTATTAAAAAACACACCTTTAATCGAAAAAAAACAGGTGAAAAATTGCGGTCATCTTGATTAAATCGAAACGAAAAATTACCTCCATTTTAAACTCTACTATGTCTTACGATCGTTTTCATCCAATACTATTTTTTATTTTCTTTAATAAATAATTTTCTACCTTATCGATTTTCGTGATTTTTGGATATAATCATCTTTAAAATATGATGAATATGTAGATACCATTGGTTTCATGTGAAATGCAGTTTTACAATTTCCGGAATTTTGTCCTAATAGTGTAGAAGGACCAAAATCGGTTTTATTTTGTATTTGTTGAATATTAATAAGTCTTAAACCATCCCATTTAAAATGCAGTTAATATTATACCTGTAAAATTGAGAAACAAATGCTTAAAATATATCAACATTATATGAATAAGCAAAACAACAATTAAATTGCTACCGAATGTGACCTGGCGTCGTGTTTATCTAAAAACGAAACCCGTATTTCAACTCCAATGATTTCTCATGTAAAGATACTAATAACAGTTAGCAAAACAATACAAATCATTTTTATGTTTCTCGCGGTCTTCTCTGACTTTAAACTTTAAAACTTTTAAACTTTAAAACTATCGCTAAGCGTGCCAAATGAGGGAAACTATGGCACTTATAAGTTAGGGAAAGTGATAGACTAGAAATTGCGATCCAGCTAATAATAACGTATAAACCCAATGAATTGATAGGAAGTTTGATTGTGTACTGCAAATTACTTCTCAAATGGGTTGCTTTGATATCAAACAAACTGCAACACGCAACGAAACAATCGAGAACATTCCCAAATAAAGCCCGCTTTATTTTACCTGGTCGAGAAAGGTCAATCTAACATCGTGAAAATAAATCAACAGCTGTCAATCGTGGTGTCTCGACGGCTGGTTCCGATTAAAAGCGGAAATAAAAGAAAAAGATTGTAAAAAAATAAATCGCACTTTCTTAGTTACTCATTATTTGAGGACCCGAAGCTACGGCCAGATGAGTCATCATCAACGTGCATCACCTTCGTCGACTCATCATAATTTGCCAATGCAAACAGTAATTACCTTACATATACCTTATATATACATATGACATACAGGTTTCCATGTATACAAATTGAACAAGCTGGGAGTTTTTTCTTTGCTTAATTTTTTTTAATGCCTAAGGAAGATGAACAAGATGTCGGTTTACGTTACAATTAAACATCTGCATATCAGTACAGTTAAGGAAGCAGGGAGCAGAAAAATTCCAAAGTTTAGCTGTTTGAGGGAAGAAACTATTAGAGTAGAGAATTTTGTGACATTTAAAGACCTTGACAGTGAAGGGGTGTGATTTTGTTGTTTAGCACGTTTGTTGCGGATACATACGTCGAGAGGTCACAAGTGCAACGAGTTTATCAGAACACATTCCAGTAAAATACTTGTTAAATAGGCACAGGTATGCAACATTGCGGCGATGGGACAGGAGTTGGACCTTAGTTGACAGAGCGGGACCTATTCGATTAGAAACTATTTTTGAACTCTATCCAAGAGGGTGAAACTAGCGAAAGATGCAACAGCCCAGATGTGTCAACAATAGTCCATTTATGAGCAAATGGTGGTTTTTGTAGAGGTACAGAATACTCTCAGGTGAGAGTAATCTTCTAGCACAATAGAGGGAGCCAAACTTCTTTGCAGCAGCCTTCGCAATGTCTTCAATGTATGTGCCTGGGAAGGTTAAGCCAATGAGTTTAAAGGAAGAAGTGTTAAACAGGATGCCATTTGCCATGGATATCGGTGGTGGGGACATTTCTTATAATTGTTAAAGGGGGAGCAGCTTAGTCTTACTAGCATCAAACGTTACTATAGATTTACAGATCCATTCTATTAAAGTATGGAGATGATTTTCTAAGGATTTTTCCATTGTCTTAGATTTGTGTACATATGTTCTTCCCTCAAGCATGTTATAGAGCGCAGTATCATCAGCAAATACATTCCTTTCGGACGGTCCTGGATATGACCTTAAACTATATCCAGTGATGAGGCCCTCGCTTGCGGGCTTTAGGGAGTGTGGAGCCACCCTTTAATTGCCATTGCTCCCAGGTCAACTCTGACCCGGAGTGGTAGTACCTGTTAGGATCCCAACTATGGGTTAAATAGAAACCGATTTGAAAACAACAATTATATTCTATTACAAAATCTTTCTTCAAAATCTTTGGATTCGGCATTAAATAACCCGAAAAGGGTTTATATGCCGTAAAACAAAAACAACCAACCAACGTTTCGGACACAATATAATCAAAGAGGTCGTTGATGAATACCAGGAATGATAGTGGTCCAATTATCGACTCCTGAGGCACTCTCGCATTAATGATATGGTGTACGGATGTACGCCTATCAAGGACAAACTGGATGCTTCTATTGTCTAAGACGGAGTTTATTATATTTAGCAATCGTCGAGTTATACCGTACGATTTAATTTTCATTAGCAGCCCTTCGTGCCTGATTTTGTCAAAATCCTTGAATATATCAAGGACTACAACCCTAGTTTTGTCCCGCCTCATATAGAGCACGGTATATATGTTCAGAGATGGCCGCTAAAATATCTGCAATAAAAAGGCATTGTATAAATCCATACTGTTTGTCATAGAGATTAGCTTTTGTGGTGGACTAGTGATTGATTGATTAACGTCTCCAAGATTTTAGCGAAGAACGAGGAGGAGGCTGATAGTACGAGAATCGAAAGGGTCAGTCCTTTCACCAGAATTCTTGTACACTGGTATCACAGAGGTCATCTTCTAGCTATTAGGAAAGCAGGATTCAGTAATGCATCTGTTGTAAACTATGGGGTTAGACCAGCTGAGCATTTCTTAATTAGTATAACAAGGATGATATAAGACCCACGAGCCTTGGAGGTGTCTATGTTTTTTATGATATCGCGGACATGAAAAGGGGTGTTTTCATATCATCAAGTGTGGCTTCAGTCCGCATAGGGAAATTTGGGAATCGATGGCGAATCGCCGGCCAAGCAATTCCGCCTTCTCGGTTGCCGTGCATGCGGCCTTTTGGTCGTTGGATAGTGCAGGAAGTACTGAGTGCGCTTAATTCACAGCATTATTATAAATTTTCCAGAAATCACGAGTTCCTATCTTCTGTGATTCTACGTGTTCCTGGTTATATCAACATGTTCAATATCAAATAAGCCTTATACATGGCAAAATTTACTTTATGTATGAAACTAAAAGAGCGGAAATATAACATATGAAAAATATTTGGAATCAAGTCTCCCCTGGCTGTTATTTCAGATCATTTGAAACCATAGCAGTACATTTTTGTCTCCCCTCCCATAAAGGACAGAGATATTGGTGAAATATCAGATATTTCGTAATTCATATGCAAAACCAGGAAAATAAATGACTATGATTGAAGTATTGGTAAAGTGGAGTATCTTTCCACCCACAAAAAATTCTTTAAAATTACAACTACTATAGGTTTTCGAGGATGCTGAAAATGAAAATAACAGTAAAAATCCCTGGAAACGATTAGTTTAAAAATATGAGGAAATTATCAATTGGAGGATAACTTACCTATATTAATTTCCACTTTATAGACAAGGAGGTCATTAAGTGGGTGTTTATTTTACATCAAATTAATATAAAAAGTTATCCCCACTTCTTAAAATAATAATGTGCGATCTTATCACATAACTCACTACACAAGTCAAGTCATTAGATTCCAACGAGCCTTCATTTGTTAAGTCTCTGACAATAGTTGCCAAAATTTCGAACTTCTAAAATTGCCCTTATATATATATATATATATATATATATATATATATATATATATATATATATATACTCGTCGCTATATTGAATATTGAGATGCTCATATTTTTGCTTCGGTGGGATGAAACTACATAAAAAATTTGCAGCCTTTTATAATAAGATTTTATGATAAAAAATTCATGACAATTGGTTAAAATGTATACATATTTTCAAACCAATAAATTATGATCAAATAAGCATACATTTATATATATAGTGTCCTGGAAAGCCAGTTTTAGTTATGCTGCTTTGGGATGAATTTTACCTCGGATTTATTTGCTTATTTGTCTGATCTGTTGCCTTGCCAGGCCATTAAGTCACAGAGTAAAAAGCAAGTAAATTGCCCTGTCAGATATTACATTGAGGTAATACTTTCAGGACGATCCTAGCCAAAAAGGTAAAGTTCAATATTTAAAAAAATAGAGCAATATATAAGTTTAATGATTATAGTTTAATTCTGTAGATAAAAATATATACAAATATATTTAAGTTAAAAAGGTATTTTTTGACACAAGGAATATATGGATAAAAATTATATTTATGTCCTTAATCCATGGATTTCCATTAATGTCTCATATCATCAAAGGACATTAAATGCAATTAGCAAAATGTTCAGCTATGAATAAACAAGTATTTTGCTTTACAGCACATATATTGAAATATGTGCATGTGCCCACCAACAATATTCAAGTTAGAGAAAACCCTCAAAATCAACAGAATGTTCATGAAAAAACGATTAATAGTTATCTGTAAACTTCGTCGATCAAAGATGGACAACGATCAGACCGTCCCCGTACCTCAAGAACACCTAAACACAACAAAAGAGGAAAAAGATCAGGCGAAATCCAAGACGTTTCATGAGACAAATGGCAAGAGAAGCGCAGACGTCATCAAGAACTAGGCAAAGAATATATCGAAGTGGTCTACACCTATCACCCTCTAAGCTCCAAAAGCGACAGCTTCTCTCTGCACCGACAATTCCAATGAGACTTACTAGAAGTCGACTCATGTTAAAGAGAGGGCACGCTCATTAACATCATCTTCATGGATGAAAAGTTATTATCATTTTAACAGTCCCACAATTATCAAAATAATAGAGTCCTTGTGAGATATCGTGAAGGAATACTTGATAATACAGATTGTTGTAGGGTAAGGAAACTTGGTTGTGCAGACCAAGATTTACTCAACTAAAACCCAAGGGGTACAGCCTGCAATACAAAAGAACATAACGCTCCTGAGACATATTGTAAAGACAGTGACATATGAACATTGTACATATGCAACAATAAATAAATAGTGAGATAAAGTAAGTAATGAAAGCGAGACACCCATATGTCTGCACCGATGCTGAGCTTGTTTCCTGCCAGTCTCCAAACAAACAAATATGAAAACGCTCGCTAGCGAAGTATGAAAATGTCACAGTAACAACAAAGTTAACCTACAAAACCAATATAACACAGATAAGGTTTTCAGAAGGCAGACACCAGTATCATTGTTAGGCTGGGGAGCCATTTCTGAAAGAGGGACATTTATCTCTTTTTCTCTGCCTCAAGGGGTCAAGATTAACAAAGAACGTTACATTGGAGACATTCTTAAAGGTGCACTGATCCCATGGTGTAATTCTGTGTACTGTAATAATGTTTGGACTCTCCAACAAGATAATGCGAAAATCCACACTACTCATGTAACACAACAGTAAAGAAAACTGTTCGTCCTGAACCAGCAAAGAGGAACGGCCTTCCATATCACTTGATATAATCACCCGTCATTATTTTTTGCGATTACACCGGTAAAGTGAAGCCTGCTCCACTCCTTGTCAAAATATTGAAGGTTTTAAGATTATATTGAACAAATGCTGGGAGAAAATAACCTTAGGTATTATGCGTACGACTAAAGATGATTTCGGCAAAAGACTTCGTAGTGTAGTTAAGGCTGTTCCGTCTGCCTGCTTCCCTCCGGACTACAACTTGGATGTCTTCAAGTCCAATGTTAACAAATTCATAAGGAACCGCCCCCCCCTAATTAAACACTTCATCAAATGTCCACACTAACGTAATGTACTTGCAATAACCCTTATCCCTGAGTGGCTTCCGGGCCTTGATAAGTGGTGATCACTGTGTAAAAAAACAAAAACAAAAAAAAACATTTGGAATAATATTCATGCCATGTTGTTCCTTCAGTATTTGCTAATTATTTTCTGTAATTGGGTTTTGTAATAAACAGTTTTATTATGTAACAGCATTTATGCCCCCCCCACATATATATATATATATATATATATATATATATATATATATATATATATATATATATATATATATATATATATATATATATATACTTTTCGTGTGATAGAACGTTTACTTTTAAATTTTAAGCAATTATGCAGGATGTAGAAATTATGCAAAAATAAAATCAAGCGTAATATTTGCATAAAACCAACAATCTAACACAAAAAAAATCATAGCAAATATATAAGTAATTAATTAATGTACGTGTTTTAAACCCTAAGTCCAACCACCCACCATCAATTATAAAACACATTCCCAACTCGATCGTAAGTAGACTCAGTAATAACTCAAGCGATGAAAATGCATTTTACAGGTCAACCAATATCTACGAAACAGCCCTAAAAAATAGTGGATACAAAAATATCGATATCAAATATAAGCAACAAATCACCAACAACTATAATAAAATCAAAAATAGAAGAAAAAGAATTATAATTTGGTATACGATCCAATACAATCAAATGTTTAAAACCAGACTTGGTAAGAAATTTCTAGACCTTATTGAAAAACACTTCCCCGCAAACAACCCCTTACACAAAATCTTCAATAAAAATACCTTGAAGTTATCTTACAGTTGTTGCGAAAATTAGAGATGATAATAACGGCACATAATAACAAAATACTAAATAAAAACGATGTAAACAACAACAAAATAAACAATAAAAAAGTAGACACTATGACAAAAATAAAACCAACACTAGCAGAAATAATAATAATAATAATAATAATAATAATAATAATAATAATAATAAAATAATTATAATAATAATAATAATAATAATAATAATAATAATAATAATAATAATAATAATAATAATAACAAACAAATCCCGGACAAGAACAACCATACCATAAATAAAAATAATAACGAACAAGATAAATGCAACTGTAGACACCGTACACTTTGCCCAGTTCAAAATAAATGTCTAACAAAAAGCGTAGTTTATCAAGCAACAATATTTGCGAAAGAAAACCCGAATAACAAGAAATATTACGTAGGCATGACTTCCTTAGATTTCAAAACCCGATACTATGACCACAAAAATACATTCAAAAATAAAAAAAAACACCGTATAAAAACAACACTAGCGAATAAATACTGGGAATTCAAAGAAAGCGGACATTCGCCGGTAGTCGAATGGAAAATAATAAGACAAGCTACCACGTGCAGACATTTAGATGACCCATGTAAATTATGCCTCCATTAAAAATTTGCTATCCTGTACTTTAAAGAACCCCAAAACCTATTAAACTGTAGACGAGAAATAGCAAACAATTGTGTTCACAAAATAAAACTTACTCTAGGGTAGCGATACAAAATAGCTTTAAAACTAACAAAAACAATAGAAAAGAAACAAATAAATAAATTAAATAAACATGAATATACATAAACGACCACACACATATATATGTATGTGTGCATGTATGTGTGTACACATATGTATATGTATATATATTTAAAAAAATGAGCAGAAATGAGGAAAATCGTCTGCCTTAAACCACTAACCTAGTTCTAAAACAGATCTTTTGTTCAATAAAATGCATGCCCATTGGCTGATAGGAACGGGCCCGGTGGATACTAGAAAGCTGATTGGCTAACTAAAATCCTCAACATATATAAAAATGAGAAACAACCACAGAATTCGCGCATAAGCCTGACGAATCCTATAGTGGATGAAACGCCGAATATTCACTGTAGCTTAATCGCCATATATATTTTATTAATTACTAACTAGCTCTACCTACGTATTGAGCACTTTTGAAGTAAATACTTAAAGTTTACGCATAAATCTATACTTTCGTATATTAATTTAATGTGAATAAATGAAGTAGTTATATATATATATATATATATATATATATACATATATGTGTGTGTGTGTGTGTGTGTGTGTGTGTGTGTGTGTGAGTGTGTGTCCCAGTCACGTGGTGGCTAATAACGAGTTAGGTGGGCGGACAATATATATATATATATATATATATATATATATATATATATAGAGAGAGAGAGAGAGAGAGAGAGATAGACAGGCAGAGAGTGACGCACCCACACACAGAAAGAGATGGGTTTGCTTGTGTGCATATTTCACATAGGGAATATGGTTTAGTTTTCTTCTCACGCATCCGTATAGTGTATCATGATTATGTGGGATTTAGCACTACCTCGTATTCGATGAGGAAGTGTTGTTTCCTTTTAGAAAAAAACGCTAACGGAATTGGTTTGATGATGTAACACCAAAACCTGCGGACCTTAGAACATGTTTTACGATTATAAGCACACACGCACAACACACACAGTAATAAACACATGTACATATGTGTGTGAGCGTGTATATACATAAACGCTTATGCGCATATAAACTCGTACATGCCAGAAAATTATGTATGTATACATACACCCACACACACGCATATGAATATATATATATATATATATATATAAATACGCACACGCATACACGTATATACATACACACGCGCACACACACACACACACACACACACACACACACACACACATATATATATATATATATATATATATATTTCAATGCATGACTGCGCATCCATTCATATTAATGTGTCACAAGGGTGATCAGCTATTAAAACCAAAGATTGATTGACAAAATCATAAATACGATCCATAAACTCATTATTTAGAAAGCTTTTATTTATTCTCCCCATCGCGCACTCCCTTTGTTAATGCGTTTTTGCTTCATCCCGTTTAACGCCTATCGTTCGCCCAGAACCATATCTTGCGCATCAAGCGGCCGCCTCATAATTGCTATCATTCGAGCGAAACTCCGCCAGCTCCTGGACAGAACACAGGTCTGTGTGAGTGGAACATATGGAAATGCTTTCTCTGTGGAGACCTCAGTTCCCAGGGATACGCTTGATGATTTGACGTATCTTTGACGTATATGCATTGATTGACATTTCGCCAGATCTTCTACCATCAGCTCACCATATCCTCTTTGTAATAGCAGGGGCTCATATTGGGGGCATATAACCGGGTACATATGATACACGAATGACGATGGTAATGATAATTCTGATGGAAGGCATTTATATCTATTACATCATTGATTGAGATTGTCGAACTGACTTCCTCATCTTGGTTGTTATAGTCACAACGTTTCGGCTGTCTTGCCCTCCGCCCTTCATCAGGTGTTTTGTATCGAAATGGGGAACCGTTTGTCCTAGTGACATATGGCCGAGTGGTCCTAGACGTTGTATCAAAGTTTACAGTTACCCACAGGTGCTGAGTTCAATCCTGAACGAAGGCAGTAAAAAAGTAACATTTAAAACAGAGAATCAGCAACTATGTCCCAGAGCCTAGCTGGAGTCCAAACACGGTACCCCCGTAATAATAATAAAGGGTTGGGTTCGAGACTCCTAACAAACGGTTCCACAGTTCGATACAAAACACCTAATGAAAGCCGGAGGGCAAAACGGCCGAAACGTTGTGACTATAACAACCAAGATGACGAAGTCAGTCCGACAATCTCAATCAATGAAAACACTTCATCTCAAAAATACAGACAATTACTATATTACATCAAGACAACGAATGTGACAATTCTTGGAGGTTTCATATTAACACGACTGGGAGATATGATGTAAGTTCTAAACACATATATAAGAGGGGGAGAGATATTACTGTTGATGATGGGGAGCACATGTAATACTTGGAAGGGTTATACAAGAGTTCGTTATAAGATGATGATAAAACATATTTACCTTTTCTGGTTGTGAGTAATGACGTCACGAGGCAGCAGTTACACACAGTTTGTTTATTCTACAATCGATCGATCGGTGACGTCAGGAATTCAAACTTTGATCTACATGGTCTAATCTTCTCCCTTCACTTCTAAGGGGATCTCCTCTCCAACTGAATTTCCCTCATCAGCTCTAACTCATCAACTCTCTAACTTCGAACCCTCAGATTCCTATATTGAGAAATCTCCTTTGTTTATGACGTCAGAAGTGTGTTTAAAAACGTGATGAATTTTCACGTGGCTTTACATATGTTTGTCCAAACAAAAGAATCCTCAATTCTAATTCTAACCTATTTTAAACAATATATTTTAACTTGCATTTTGCATTCATTTAACTAACATATATAATATCCAGATTTCTAAAAAAAATGGACAATCAACTCTTTTTCCGACATGAACAATATTTAACTATTTCTCATAGAATACACAATGGAATCTCTTACATTCCATTTTACATTATATTTAACACTTGCCTACTGGGTTCGATTCTAACCTTATCCTAATATAATTTTCATTTATCTAGTATGTCTTCTTACATAAAAAGGGACATCCCTTTTCATGTAACACTATTGGAAGCACACAGTATACTACAGAAAATACTATCTTTTATTATATATATATATATATATATATATGCATATGTTTGTATGCATGTATGCATATGTATGTTTATATATGTATGCGTGTATATATATGTATATATATGTATATATTTGCATGCATATATGTATGTATATATATGTATGTATATATATGTATACATGTACGTATATATATGTATGTATATATATGTATGTATAAATATATATGCATATATATGCATGTATATGTATATATATATATATATATATATATATATATATATATATATATATATATATATAAAAACTGCGGCACTCGCTTTATTTCAGATTAGTAAAATATCAATATTTCACTAAATATACGTCACAAAAAAATAAAAATTGTATAATCAAGTTACTGCTTTTAGGTTAGTTATTTCCCAAAATTTTATTCAAATTCATGCGATATTCGCAAAGTTATGACATTTTATTCTTTGTCGCGGAATTCCCGCTGTCTATCGCTTTATTGCAGGTCCCGCAAAATGTCATATTAGGACAAAAATACAATGTCTAATCATGAAAACATTACTTTTTATTATATTTTTCTGTTAAAGAATAATAAACAAAAACATCCCCTACGTGCTAAGCATCAAATAAATGAATTATTTATCCACCATTTTTTAGAATAACTTTAAACAATCTTTAGTCCAGCGAAGAGGTCAATTGTTTGATCGTAAAAGGTGTTATAGTTCTGGCGACATCAACTACTTTCCTCCACAGGCCATCTTTTGAAGTAAATTACTCCTCTCTCTCATAAACACCTCTTTTCAATATTGACCGGAGATGTTCAATGGGGTTACGATCCGGAGAACACGGTTAGCCAGCACATGAGGGTTTCTTCAAAGAAGCCCATAGATTCAAGGAAGGCTGCAGTTGCCCTATCAGAATGAGATGGTGCATTGCCATGCATAAAAATCATCTGAAAGCGATGTGACAATGGTAGGCCATCTAGCCAGGGTGACAAATGTTTATCCAAAAGGCCCTGTGCGCATAGCTGGTAAGTTTTACACCGTCTGGAACTCGGAATGGTCTAACCAACTTACCTCTAATGATTCCCGGCCAAAACATGATGCCTCCACCTCCTTATGGCGATGAACTCGGTAAGGGGTTGGAGTTCCGTTCGCGTTCCAAACTTTGTCCCATCCATTTGGACTGTCGGGTCTCGTCTGTAAATAGGACATATGGGAAATCCATTTTCATGTAATTCTGTGTCCAAGCCATTTGTTTTTACCTATGTTGTTGGAGGCCTGGGAATAGTTTTGATGTTCTTTGCCATCTTTGTTCAACATACGACATCGGGCCTTCCTAGATCTTGGATCGATTCCAGCTCTTGCAAAAATGGAAGCACTGGTTCTGTTTGGGTTTTGTTTGACTTCCCTACCAATTTTCCGATTATCACGATGTGAAAGGTTTCTCCTGGTGCCCTTCTCCTTTCTGGATTTTGTGTGCGGGTTGTTCAAGAATGAAACCGAAGTTCTTGGATCCCTTTCCAGCTCAATAGCTAAATCTTTTATGAACAATTCTTCTGCGAGACCAGTAACAATCCTTTCCTTTACCATAACCGTTAATCGCCCCCCTTTTGTTTGGCATTTTAAAAGACCTGCAATAAAGCGATGGAAAGTATAAATTACTCGAGAATTAACAAAATGTAATAACTTCGTGAATATCGTATGGATTTGAATATCTTCCTTTTTAAAGTTTAATATTAATAGTTTTCGGTAAAATAATTTTCCGGGTAAATACTTTTTGAATATTTTTCTGTAGAAACAGAACTTTCTTTTCAAGAAACTACCTAACTTGTTAAAATCATATCTATCAACAACATTAATAACAAGGAAAATAATAAAATGATATTTATTAATTAATAAAACATGCTCAGAATAACATGAAAAATATCATTACATAATGTAATATTTGTTTTATTATTCAACAATACAAGAAGTTTTTTTCTTTTTTATTGTTTCGTAATAATACAAGATGCGTTAAAAAATAAAGTAATTTTTATTTTAATAAATATATTGTTTGTGTTTCGTGTCTTGACTCTGTGACTCTGTTCCGCTCAGTTGCGTTACATAATCAACCGAATTCACTTCCGATAGTTTGATTTTTGCCGAACACTGATCTTGGACATTACTTTAAAAATATACAAATTTATTTTCTTTTAGACGGGGAGGCTATTTTTTAACTATATATATATATATATATATATATATATATATATATATATATATATATATACTTCAGTATTTTCTTAAGATTTCAATTTTTGAGCAATTGTAAAGATTCCCGAGACGTTATACTCTCATGTCGAATATATTTTTGTTCTAAGTAAACACTCGACACTACTTTTTTTCCAAACTAAATAAACGTTTTAAAATAAGTGGAACCATTAAAAACTTACAAAGCTAGGTAGACAATGAGCACTTAGAAAATCGATTTTATATATTTTAAAGCAACAGTAAACAATGAAAAAAATGTTTAAATACATATTATGGGGATGTAGTTTCTTAATAACAATGGCCTCTTCGAGAACCGTCCTACAATGCGTTTCCAATCGATATGTATTCAATAATGGAGAGTTTTCCTACATATACATATATATATATATATACATATATACATATATATACACATATATATACCTACATATATATACTTATATATATATATATATATATATATATATATATATATATATATATATATACACAGACACACAGACACACACATATATGCAAATTTTCAGTTATGTTCGTCCCATAAAATGAAAGATATGAGCATTTCAAGTTATAATTTGGCTACGGGAATGAGACCGCACTCTCCTTATAAGTTAAATAAAGGATTCCGTTCAAAATCCTGTCCAGATTCTAGATTGATACAAGATACGCCTGAAGAAAGTCAGACATTACGCCAGTTGAAACGTTGTGAAAATAACACTCAAGATGAGAACAGCAGTCGGAAAAATCCAAATAATGATTAATGGAATTTTTTATCAAAAATGATTATCGATATCATTATTAGTACATATCCAATTCTAACACGACTATATATATATATATATATATATATATATATATATATATATATATATAAATTTGTATTATATATGTGTATGTTAATTTTCAGTACTTTTTATTAATAATGCCATGATGTTGAATATTATTACTGTGTACCGATTTATCAATTTTTGGTAAAATCGTGTATCTGAATTATCAAATCTAACAAAAATATCATTTGAATAAAAGTTATGAATCGTACATCATCATTTGTAGTGAAATATATTTTTTGACAATATCTTTCACCTGGAAGAACAATAATAGTTGTCAAATGTACCAAGTGTTTATTTGAATAAAAACTATTAGCCTAACAGGCATATGCGTGATAAAGCAACAGACTTTAAATTTTCAGAAAGAAAAATTAATGAAATGATGTTTGAAAGGTAGTTTTTGGCTTAAGATTACACTGGTGTAATCAACATCTGGCCAATCATATGAAGAACAATAGCTGAATAAAACGTCCGTAACGTCTGATTACGTTGACAATATCATCCAAAAAATGGGCGCCTCGGGTGTTCACAAATGAGACGATTTATTAACTTTAACTGATTATTTTTATTAAAATATGTTTATTTACAAAAATAATCAATACTGAAAGTATATTTTAATACAATGAATTCGAGAAACAAGATGTTTTCTTTCAATAAACCATTTATATGCAATTCTTTTTTTTTATAAATATAATAAAATAAAACAGATTAATTCATAGATAAAGGAAATAAATGTTTACTTAACATTGCCGAAAAATATAAATGTTTCACATATAATTAATAAAATAAAATAAGCGCAAAGGTGCACGTGTACAAAAAAAAAGCAAGGCTTAGTACTGTCACGCGTTGCGGTCAGTGTCTCCTTTAAACAATAACTCCAGAAACGCGTATCAGCTGCCAGTATAACCCTTTGGACAGTTTTTCTTCCATGAGGTAAACTCACTGGAATTTCATAAACCAGAGACTGCTGTAATATAGCGGCACCTGCAGTAATAAGCTATACGTTTCATTGCAGACTATTTTCAAAGCAAAGTTTTGTGTGTTTGGGTAAATATGAACTTGAACCCACTCTGTATGTATAAGTGAATGGCATGGAATTAAAGAAAAAACAGAGACAATTCTTTGGTATTATTTTTTATTACATTTTCACCCCAAACAAGGCACATTGCAACTTTGATATAGGGGGCAACTATCAGGGACCTAAGTTGCAGGGGTACTACGTAGGAAATTGAGCACCAAGATGTCTGTTTACATTACACTTCAACTTCTGCATGTCAGTACCGTAGGAGAATCAGAAACCCGGAAGAAAATTCCAAAGTCTAGCAGTTCTGGGGAAGAAACTGTGAGAGTAGAAGGCTTACTTACATCTAGGGACCTCTACTGTGTAGAGGTGGGACTTTGCTGCTTATCGAGTTTGTCGAGGGTAATTTCGTTGATAGGGTACAAGGGGTTGTAGTTGTCCAGAACACCCACCATTTAAAAAACTTGTAAAATAGGCAGAGGGATGCAAAATTTCGTCAATGGGATAGAGGCTGAAGCTTGATGACAGTTCAGGACCTATCAGGTTGGCGACTCTTTTTTTAAACCCTGTGCAGGAGCGAGAGACTAGTAGCAGATGCACCAGCCCAAATGTGACAGCAGTAATCCATACCTGGGAGAATTGTGGCTTTGTAGAAGTACAGGCTACTTTCAGGCGTAAGAAACTTTCTAGCACGGTAAAGAGATCCCATCTCTTCGCAGCAGCCTTGGCAATGATCTTGATGTATCTATTCCAACTCATGTTCCCCTGTGAACGTAAAACCAAGTAGTTTGAACAATCTGGATGGAACATAAGACACTTAACAAAGAGATCAATATTCTGCCTGAATTTTAAGAAGGCTTTACTTATTATTTAACTTTCAGCTTCTTTTCTTTTTTAGGTTACACGATTTCTCTGAAACATTTTTTTTTCCGATAAAAGCAAAACTCGAATTACCGATTGATAAGAATTCGCTAAGACCATGAAGCACTGACATTTTCGAGATGAACACTTGGATGGAAGCCAGATTGTCGTTTCTGATTTCTTGGTTGTCTTTTAGATTTCAATTTACCCTGAACTCACGTTACGTGTAATTAATTGTTTCAGATGTCTGGAATGCAACATTGGCCCAGAGCAAGTCGCTAGGAAGACGGTAATTCGACTGGATAGGATGGCAAGGAGGGGGAATAAACCAGACGCGGCAATCGGCAGCAATGGCGCAGATGCTCCGACGAAGTCGGGATGTATTTTTCTGGATGTGCTTATAAAGCGTGAATTCTATAGTTTCGGGTGTGTGCACACATATTAATATGAATGTATGAGTGTTCGTGCAAAGATATTATTGAGTGTGCACATATGTAGATGTATAAATATGTGCATATACATGTACATTTTACATATATGTATGTATGTATGTATGTATGTATGCATGCATATATTTCGAAGAAATATCAGAATTCTCTCACGCAAGAAATGAGAATATGTGGGTGTTTTGAAGGCAAACCATTGCTTTTCATTTTTTTTAGTAGTACATCTTTCCTAATTATATAGAATTTCTACACAGTGATCAAACTGCATCCCATAAAATATTTCGAGGAGACACCTCTTTATCAAATAGTAAGTGTTTCAAATCTATTAATAATGATGTAGATCGGCAATGTTGTTTCATGGTTATTCCGTTATAAATAACAGTTTCGCCCGCCGCAAATAGAAATCAAATCAAATGTATCTATTTTATATTGACTAACGGAGAGGGGGGGGGTCCGGCATTGCCTGGTCGTAAAATAGGCTTAAATATACTTTAATATATACTTATTTCGTATAGATTATAATGGAGTGAATTCTCTATAGGTTATTTCATATCATATTGCACCCAATATATAGTCATGACTTCAAAAGTAAAAAAAATGTGACTTGGCTGCTATCAAAACCAAAAACAAAATTTACAACCGACTTACACAAATCTTTTTAAGATGTTTTCAAAACAGAATTGGAAAATATGGATTGTGAAAATAAATCGTTTCATGATCAAACGATTGTTTTTTTAGGAATTTATTCCTATTTCAGTCCCATAAATTCTTTCCAGTTGAGATTGTACACAATATTTTCTCTTTCTTTTACAAAACATTACTACTTATCAAGGCCCGAAGGCCACTTAACGATAAGTGTGTATGAGCGTACAGTAAATGGGAAACTGTCGTAGTAATCGTTAGTTGTGGGAATTTGGTAAATTGTATTACTTAAGGTAACGGCTCGTAAAGAACTTGTTCACTTTATACGTAAAGACGACCGTGTTCTAGACGGTTAGAAAGCAGGAAAACGGAACAGAGTCCCTGAGGCATGCAGTTCTAAGAAAGAAGCTTTGTTCATGGAATCCACGTTTAGGTTTGGGTACAGTTAAAGAGTGGGGGAAATTATTGATAATGGTTCCAGTTAGACGAGTGTTTTTCATGAAAGTCAAACAACAGGGGGCCATAGATTGGAGCTCAGACGAGCACTTTTCATAAAAATAACGATACAGCAGAGTAAATACTCGCAACATCTCTACTGTGTGAAAAGTGGTTGCAGTGTAGAGAAAAAGCATCTCCCAATAGACTGCGGACTCTATTTTGAACTATGCCAAGGCAGGTCTTTCTAGCAGCTCCTGCCCAGATGTGGCAACAGTACTCCATTTTTAGACGTACTTGCCTCTTATACAGGTAGAGAAATGCTTCAGCAGTGAGGTTTCTACTAGCGCTGTAGAACGGTCCCACCATTTTTTCCAGCAGCCTTGATAAAAGATTTGATGTACGTGTTCTATTTCAGATCAGGTGCAAAGTCACGACCTAGAAGCTTGCTTAAACATTGAGCCTCCCCAAGACGAGAGCCGTTCATTTCAATTAATTCCAGGCGAAGATCAGAGCGTTAATGATAGAAAGATAGAAGCTTGGTTTTAGATGCATTAAAACTAACCAGACACCTCTTTCCCTATTGAACCACGTTACCAAGATCAGGGTAGAGAGAAGCAAAGAGAACTTAGGCGTTTACGGCCTTTGATGTCTCGTCCTAGATAGTAGTGTCGTCAGTATAAATGCCTACGAATGATCTTAGTAGTGAAAAAATATATAAATACATCGATGCTGCTTCTATTCCGAAACTCGATGGACGCTCGACAATATCCGGTCGTAAAATATGATTAAATATATTTTAATTCATCAAATTTTTTTATATATATTATTAAAGATTCAATTATTTCATATGATATTGTGCCCAATGTGCAGTCATGATTTCAGAAGTAAAAAAAAAAAAAAATACGACTGGCATCAGCTAAAATGGAAATCGAAACCAAAAACCAAACCATAGCATTAAAAGTTTGTAACGTCACCAATAGAAAATCGTCAATCGGATATGAAATCATTAAAAAATGAATGCGCACAACGTATAACGAATTGCGCATACGCATTAGAGTAGTTTTAGTCGACTTACGCTTGGCAAGTTCTAATTTCTTTCAGCTTTATCATTTTTATTTAACCCTTAAAAACTATTTTAGACCGGATAAGGACCTATAAAAGGACGGTCGACAAAAATGTAATCATTTGAGTTGCCTAGCGCCAGTCTGCGATTTTTCGTTTTGCCAAAAAATGGGGTTTAAAAAAATGGAGACACACATAGTGAATTTTATAAATGAGATCTACGTTTTACTCTCACGCTACCCGTGACTCTCCATACCCAGTTTTGTTTATTCAATTAATTATACAGATACTTTTAATATTTACTTTTTATTTGATTTATTTGTTAAATGTCTATCATTTTTATGAAAGAAGGGAGTGGTCTAATAAGATATCATATACTATTGTTTCATTCTATTAATATTCCGATTATTTTTATATTTTATTTGAATTATTATTATTGGATTTCTTTTTTATAATTAACCGGCCATTTTGTTTTTCTTCGTACCACGGCAAAAGTCACTGTGACCCGAAGAAAATGAAAAAAAAAATTTGAATTCTTTAAATCAGTTAATGCATTCATGCAACTATTATATTTACAAGAACTCAAGTTTGCCCAGTTTGTCGATAACTTGAGTCCTTGTACCGGAAAAATATCCAGTAAATAAAACCTTGTTTAGTAAATCGTTATTTTTTATTTTATTTTATTTGTTTTGTTTTTTTTGCATTTCCATACATCAAACATGAATATGAATATCACTAAAGCATCCGCTAAGTAATAAGCTTCATTTCGGTACCTTACTTGCCTGGGTGGATTGCCTGTAGGCTGAGATAAACCGCGTCACACACAGTAAATCGAACTTACTAAAGAAGATAATAACTTCCGGTGGATACCGGAAAATATCCAGTAAATAAAACTTTGTTTAGTAAATCGTTTGTTTTTGAATTTTTGCATTTTTTTTTTACATTTCCATACACTAAACATGGATGTAAATATCACTAAAACGTCCGCTGGGTCATAAGCTTCATTTCAGTACCTTACTTTCCTGGGTGGATTGCCTCTAGACTGAGTTAAACCGCGTCACACACACACACATACATTAGGAACATTTCTGTATTTACGTTTAAATTATTCATACCGATAATTTTATTTAAGTAAATTGATATTGTAAAAAATTAATTTGTTAGCGATAGTAAAAAAAAATCACATTATTAATAAAGGGAGATAACAAGTAAATAGATTAGTAGAAAACCACTTGTATTTTCTTCCATCTCAACATCGACGAAGTTTAATTTCTCGCAGTATGAAAACTATCGCTAGGACAACAGAATATTCTTTTCATTGTTTTGACTCTCGGGTGTGTATCCGTTGATATCGTATATGCTTTTATATAGAGTGATGTGTTCTCGGTTGAGTAACTGTGCCTAAACAATGAAAATAATATTCTGTTGTCATAGCCCTACTGATAACCTGATAATTTGTATATACATATCACACACAATGCTTCCAAATAATTGCATCTCCATATTTTTTTTTACAAGGAAGCCACCATTTATTAAAGCAGCATAACGTCAGCGAGAGAGAGGTTGCAGCGAAGAAGGAAGGGCGGACCCAATAAAATTACACATGTGTTTCTACAAGTAAGGTTACAGATATGTTTCTGCAATTAATCAAAAACCTTGGAATGGGACACAGATTCACCAGACCAATTATAACAACAATACTCCATATCTGCTCTGATAGTAGATGTCTAAGGATAGAGAATAGCCTCGGGTGTGATAAAAGATTAAGAGCGATAAAGCTAACTGATTCAATGAGAAGCAGGAAGAGCAATGGATTTTATATATGACCTCCAATAAAAGTTTGGATAAGAAAGAAAATCCCAGTAATTTTTACAATGTAGAAGTGGCATTTTGCTACTTGTCGGGTTTTTTTTGGGGGTATGTATATAAAAAGGCATAAAGGCTTTCAGTTCATCGGAGCACATTCCATTAAAATACTTATAGAATAGACACAAGGATATAAAAATTTTTTTGGAAGAGAGGTTGGATTTTGGTTGATAGCGTGGGACTTATTAGTTTGGCCTCTCTTTTTTTGAATCCTGTCTAGAAGTGAGAAACTAGTAGCAGATGCATCAGCCTAAATGTGGCAGCAATACTCCATGCATGGGCAAATGGTGGCCTTTTACAGGATAATCTCAGGTACAAGTAACTTTCTCGTACGGTAGAGGGAGACCAACGACTCAGCAGCAACTTTGACAATGTCCTCAATATACTTGTTCCAATTCATGTTCCCTGTGAATGTTATGCCGAGGAGGTTGAACAAAGAGCTTTCAGGTAGTGCAGCATTAACCATGGCTATCAGTGGCTGAGAAGGGTTCTTGTAATTATTAAAGCTTAGTCTTGGCAGCATTGAACGTTACCATCCATTTATGTCCACATTCAACTACAGACCGTATTTGCTTTAAAGTAATTTATGTTGATAATAGAAATTGCAAAAAAACAAAAAAAGCAAAAAAAAAGCACTCTTGACATCTTATATTCGATTTCTCATCGAAGACAGACCACTCCATAAGAATTTCGGAAAGAAAAGGCAAACGCCGACGATTGAAAGACAGTAGCTGTGTCTGACTAGGATTAAACAAAACAAGTTATTTCTTACCCCAATTCATGACTGAACACAGAGAAACTTCTGGATCAACTGCATATTGTAAATATTCTGATGAAAATCGGCGATAATCAATACCAGAATAGAGTGTGGGATCATCAGCAATAATAGTACGTCATTTACATAGGGATTAAACGACGTTGGATCTAAAATAAACCCCTAAGAAACATCGGTATTGATTGGAAAAGAAAATAATAGATCCCAGCATTTATACAATTTTATCTTGAAAGTTTCAATATTTTGGCAAGGACTACAGAAGGCTTCACTCTTTAGGAATGACCACAGAGAATAATCAAGAGCGTTAAGATCAGCCGATCTCCTTTGCTGACTTAGGAGGGATTGTTTTCTCTATACCACTGCGGTGTTACATGAACAGTGTGGCTCGCCCTACTATCTTGTCGAAGAGTCCAAACTTTATCACCATACAAATAATTACACCATGGGATCAGTGTTCCTTAAAGAATGTCCTCAATGTAACTTTCTTTGTTAATCTTTACCTCTTGAGGGTGAAAAACAAATAGAGATTTCCCTCTCTTAAAAATGGCTGCCCAGAGCATCATTGATGCTGGTTTCCACATTCTGAAAACCTTTCCTGTATTATTAGGTATTGCATCGCGACTTCGCGCAAGGGATCTATCATTTTGATGATTGTGGGACTGTTGAAGTGAGAATAATTTTTCATCCGTGAAAATGATATTATTGAGCGAGCGTCCTCTGATACGGTTTAACAAGAGTCGGCTTCTGATGTGTCTCTTTGCAATTGTGCATGCAAAGAGAAGCTGAAACTTTTGGAGCTTATAGGGTGACATATGTAGGTCACTTAGACATATCCTTAGTAATGTTTGTGCTTTGTGTACCATTTATTTCATGGATCTTCTTGGATTTCGCCTATATTTCCCTAAAGTTTTTAATGAGTTTAGGTGTTCTGATACTTGTCTATAATTGATCAACGAAGTTTTCACGTAAATATGAATCGTCCTTTATATGGACATTCTGTTTATTTTGAGTTTTTTTCCCTAACTTAAATATTGCAGGTGAACACCGGCCCTTCATATGTTGTTCTGTGATGAATCATCTCTTAAATTCAACAGACATTGTATAAATTAGTATTTTTTGTTTTTAAAAATAAGAAATCATTTATTACATCATCATATATTGTCAATAAAATAATGAATTTATTTTAATATTATCATAAAAAATAGTTCTGGGATTTTGTAACAGGACTTATGCATCACTCTCTATTTAGCCTAAAACAATATATACAGATAAAAGAATAGGAAAAAATGTCTACATTTGAGAACATATCTTTATAATAAAAATAACTCATTAACAATGGCATTATTATTATTTGACTGTCATATATTTCTAAAATTCAGACATGTTCCCCACGCATACACACATATATTATTTGTAATAGATAAATATTCTTAATGTCTACATTCAGTGATAGGTTTGCACCAAATAATCTCGTTTTTTTTGGGTTTTTTTTTCGTTCAACTTCAGAAAATCATAACTTCTTTTCATAATAAACTTTATTAATCGAAATAGGAACCATTAGAATCGACACATTTTTGTTTAAACCAGTTTATTAATCCCATTACCTTAGAAATCCTGTCTTCTGAAAACGATGGGATCGTTGAAGGCCGATTCGGGATCATCTCGGCTTTTGAAGCATTTTTCGCGCAGGAAGTTTTCGAGATGTTTGAAAAAGTGTACTCGGTGGGCGAAAGGTCCGGTGAATATGGCCGATAAGGAAGAGTCTCGTAACCCGATTCCTTCAGTTTCTGCAGGATCAGTTGAGCATCATGCGAGCGAGCATTGTCATGGAGGAGAATTGGTCCCTTTATATTGACCAATCTCGGATATATACATTGGAGCTTCTGGTGCATCTCGTCAATTTTGTCGGCAGTAATTCTCCGCCGTAATGGTTTCGCTCGGATTCAAAAGCTGTGGTGGATGAGACCAGCCCCAGACCACTAAAAAGTCACACAGCCTTTTTTGGTGCAATTTCATCTTCGAGAAGTGTTGTGGAGCTTCTTCGGCATCCAACCACTGTGCCTAACGTCGCCGGTTGTCGCAGAGGATCAACTTCTCATTACGTCACAATCCGCTCGAGAAATGGGTCGTTTTTGTCGCGTAGAAAAAGCGTAGAAGATACCTCAAAATGACGATATTTTTTATTCTCGTTCAATTCATGCAGCATCCATTTATCCAACTTTTTTGACTTTCTTATTTGCTTTGAATGACGAACGACTGTTGAGTGGTCGACCTCGAGTTCAACAGCAACTTCTCGTGTGGTTTTGCTATGATCGGATTCAATTAAGGCTTTGAAATGTTCATTATCGACCGCAGTCTTCATCGTCGAGGCTCTCGTCACCATTGCAACATTTTTTGAACAACCATTGTGTCACACGTTCGTTAGTGGTTCCTGAGCCAAACGCATCATTGATGTCACGAGCTGTCTCGCCAGCTTTTCGGCCTATTTTAAACTGGAACAAGAAAATCGTGCGGATTTAAATTTTGTCCATGCTGTCAAAAAGCCTGCAAAAAATGAATGAAGAGATTGAGAACGGTAACGATGAAAACGATTCGATAGAGCGAGAAACACACTTCAAAATGAAATATAACATGACTATATATATATATATATATATATATATATATATATATATATATCAATGAATAAATTCAGAAATCATGTATAAAAGTAACATATGTGATAAAACGATATTGTTTTTGCACCAACCTGATATTATGGAAATCATTTGAGATAAGCCATGAAGCCACTTTATTTAAGGCGCTAACAAAAACGAAGAAGATCTTTGCAAAGAAAAGAGAAGCATATTGAACTTAGTCTTAAAAAGGCCAACGTTGTACGTAGCAGGGGAAATAACGAGCAACGAGGAAGTTTCACAGTTTTGCCATCCTTGGAAAGAAACTACTTGAATAGGAAGCTGTATTACAGCAGCGGACAAATAAGGGAAACTTTTAGACGTAACTGCAAATTGTTTTAATGCGACGCTGGCTAGTAATGGGTTAACATAGCGAATTGATGGATGCCTCTAGACGAACGAGTCAAACGGGCGGGAACAGTTGGATTAACCTGAATTATTGTTATACCTAGGCCATGTGTGGCGAGAGATTGTTTTGACAAAATCATGTATATATATATATATATATATATATATATATATATATATATATATATATATATATATATATATATACTAGACTACCTGTGACCCGTTGGGCCAGTATGTTATATTAGCTATTGAATTAATGTATGAGCGTGACACTTGTGACGTAAACAATATATTTTTTGTGACATAACAGAAACATTTCTATGAAATTATATTAAAATGAAAATTGAATATAGATAGATTTCTATGAGTCGTTCTGTTATAATTGTTTATTTAAAAAAAAAACTTGCAGCGATTGAATTATGAGTGGTTTGTAATACTTATAGGTAAATGTGCACTAAACAGATTCCATAATACTTAAAGTTAAATTCAAATTTTGATATATCTTTTAATTTAAACGCGAAAATAAAAATCAATTGGGATGCTGAAAACGCATACAGTAAAACAATAGGTTTTATTGTTGCGTTGATTATTCATTTGTAAGGCAAATTAAATAAAACCATATTTTCGGGGTTATTTATTTATTTTGGTAGTGTAGAAGAAGATGTAAGACTGTTTTTGAGAAAGGTGTATTAAAAAATGGAGAATAAATTAAAAAATCAAAATAAATCGCCGTTGTAAAATGCTCTTGTGGTTGTCAACGAGTTAAAGTAGATTTATTTGTAAGAAAATTGCATTAAAATAACTTAAACGTAATTCGGAAATAAACGATATAAACATGCAGAATGTATTGACAATTGTTTATTTGGATAATTTAAACGCGAAAAAAACAATTGGGACGCTAAAAACGTACACAGTAAAACAATACGTTTTATTGTCGCGTTGATTATTTGTTTATGTACGTATGCGCAACTGGAAATCATACACCGGATGTTGAGTTACAACACCTGCTACATGGTCATTTGAGTTTATATATATATATATATACATATATTATTATTATTATTATTATTATTAATGTTATTATTATTATTATTATTATTATTATTATTATTATTATTATTATTATTACAGAAAACCAGAGCAACAGTAGTATCGTCGGTTATAATTTCAAACACTATTCAATCCCGAGTTATATTTTCTCTTCCCGGAAAAGTTTGGTAGAAGAAACCAAGCCTAGAACTACTTTGTTTCGGGTTTAAGCGAGCAGTACTCATATTTCTGTAAAGAAATAATTATTATGCTCTTCTTCTTGAATTTTCTTAACGTTTTTTATTCAAATCATGATATAAAATTGACGTATCAAATAATCTGGCAAGTTCTATTTCTCTTTCATAACTTAATGCTTTGCCTTAATTCTCTCTCTCACACACCCATACATACACATATGTATGCACACACACATACGTATATGTGTCTGTGTGTATGATAGAAAGAGAGAGAGAGAGAGAGAGAGAGAGAGAGAGAGAAAGAGAGGGGGGTAATTGTATGATGGCCAAAGCGTTAAGTTTAGTGATGGGACAATTCCAATATATTTCACGATTCCCATACAATTACCGATTCCATAAGAAACTGTCCATTGCAGATTAGTAAAATACCAATATTTCATTAATTCAACGTCACAAAAAATGAAAATTGTATCATCAAATGACTGTTTCAAAGTTAGTTATTTCCCAAAATTTCATTCAAATCCATGCAATACTCACGAAGTTATGACATTTTATTTATTATCAAGTAATTTATGATGTCTATCGCTTTATTGCAGGTCTTCTAAAATGCTAAAGAAGAGGAGATTAACGGTTATTGAAAAGGAAAGGATTGTTGCTGGACTCGCAGAAGGATTGTTCATCAAATACTTAGCTATGGAGCTGGAAAGGAATCCGAGAACTTAGGCTTCATATCTGAACAACCCCAACACCAAATCCCGAAAGGATAACGGCACCAGGAGAAACCTTTCACGTCGTGATATTCGGAAAATTCGTTTCAACCAACACCCACACAGCACCAGTGCTTCAATTTTTGCAGGAGCTGAAATCGTTCCAAGATCCGAACAGAACCGATGTAATGTGTTGAATGAGATGGCAAGAAACATCAAAACTATTCCAAGACCTCCATTGAGCAAAAACATAGGGAAAAACGAAATGCTTGGGCACAGAATTACATGAAACTGTATTTCCAACGTGCCCTACTTGCAGATGAGACTTGTGATACTCTTGACGGTCCGGATGGGCCAAAGGTTGGAACTCGAACGGAACTCCAATCCCTTACAGAGTTCTTCGCATACGAGGAGACGGAGTCATACTGTTTTGGACGGGAATCATTAAGGATAAGTTGGTTGGAGGATTCCGAGCTCCAGAGGGTGTAAATCTTACCAGCAATGCGTACACAGGCTTTTTGGATAAACATTTGTCACCATGCCTAAATGACCTATCATTGTCACGTAACTTTCAGATGATTTTTATGCATGACAATGCATAATCCCATTCTGCTAGGGCGACTGCAGGTTTCCTTAAATGTATAGGCTTCTTTGGAGAAACTATCATGACCTGACAACCGTGTTTTCCAGACCTTAACCCCATTGGATATATCTGGTCAATATAAAAAGAAGAAGGAGGAGGAAGAACAATTTACTTCAAAGGATGCCTTGTGGAGAATATAGTTGATATTTCTAGAGCCATAACTCCTTTTCTAGATCAAATAATTGACTTTCCCCGGGGGCAAAAGGTTGTTTTAAGTTATTTGAAATATGATGGACATGTCGATAAATGAATCGTTTATTTGAGGCCTAGGATGTTCATTTTCTTATTCTTATTCTTTAACAGAAACATATAAAAAAAATTAAGTTCACCTGATAAAACATTGTATTTTGCCCCAAAACAACATTTTTAAAGACCTGCAAAAAGCGATGGACAGTGGAAATTTCACGACAAAAAAATAAAATATCATAACATTGTGAATATTGCATAAATTTGAATAATACTTTTGGAAATAGCCTTTCATGCGAGCAGTCGTTTGATGATATAATTTTTATTTTTGTATTACGTATATTTAGTGAACTATTAATATTTTACTAATCTGCAATAAAACGATTTACGCAGTTTATATTTCCAATTCCAATGCAGTTACTGATTCCGATTCCGATTCTTTTAATTTTCTAAATATTTAACTATAAAGTTGTAATTTTCCCCCAGTTACCGTGAACACATATGTTAAATATGCAGATATTTTTGCAAACATAAAAATACGCTTGTGGGGGGATCGTCTATAGATCTTCGTTTTACTGGCAGGTTAAAATCAATAATTATTCATTATTTTATCATTGCTACAAGCAGTGGAAGATTTTTCATTGAGCAAAATTAAATAAATAAAAAAAAGAATCGTTTTTTGGCATCAGAAAATTAAGCACATTTTTTCTTGATTCCGATACCCCCCCCCCCAAAAAAAAGAAAGTTTCGATTTTTCTGGTTCATGATTCCGACTCCGAATAATCATCCCAACACTAGTTGAGTTATAATATTGAAAAAGCATTAGCCCGATCACTTGATAAATCCATTTTATGTAATGCTTTGTAAACAAAACTTTGATAAATAATTGTCTCTGGTATAATTGGTTTCTTGGTTTATTTCTCCACATTCTTCAATCGACGCAGCAAATGTGTGTAAAAATTTTAAAAGCAAGTAATCACAAAATCTATCTATCTATCTATCTATCTATCTATCTATCTATCTGTCTGTCTGTCTGTCTGTCTGTCTGACTATCTATCTATGTCTGTCTGTCTGTCTATCTATCTATCTATCTGTCTATCTATCTGTCTATCTATCTATCTATCTATTATATAACATGAACTTTGTGTGTCTCTGTGTGTGTGCGTTCTATATAGATTTCTAAACGGCTGGGATGATTTTATGAAATTTCACACAAATGTACTTTATATGTTTGGGAGTGTTCTTAGATAGGTTTTGTATCGGGATGTAGTCGATAAGTATCGATAATCGGCTATTGAATAAATCAGATGAAATAAGGGACTTTTAACTAAAGTTAACGCGTTATACAGCTTAACATCGCAATTACATTTGAGAAATTTTATTACCGCACAAGCTGAAAGGCCCGGCACATAAAATCAACTGTAGGTTCCTTGATATAACAGGGGTACGTTCAAAATAAATGTTTATGTTTGGAGCACAATTGTATCATGATACTTGCATTTACTTATTTTAAACTTTAATTCAAGTCATTATATAAAAATAATTTTATAAAATAACGGTAGGTTCTCTACAGTGTAATGTAAACTACAATGTATTGTGAAGTCACTCCAGGGGGGGGCAGAGGAGGCTTTCTGCTGGTGCAGCGCGGTGGGTTCCCAACTAGGGCAGACAATCGATTTGTTTGGAAAACGGGCGATTTCAACGAATTCGATGACAATAAAAATATGAGGGTGGGGGTGAAATGTTTGTTAATCCTAATTTCATCCCGGGCAACGTCGGGTCTCGCTGCTTGTCTAAGATAAAAATGAAAATTGTAAAACATTTACTTCTTCATCGCATATTTTACAATAGAGGGAAAATATACAAACTGATCTGCTACGAAAGCAAATGTGCATGATGGCCAAGAGTTTTGCCCGCGGAGCGAAAACCATCTAAAACGATTTGGTCACCGTTTAACCCGTGGTCGGATCGTGACTAATCAAATAGAGAAGGAGGAATATGAGGATGGTGGGAGCAAATTAGCTGTAGAGGGAGAAAAAGTAGGGGAGAGGCGGGCGGTGATATGCTAAGAGTCATCGTGGTCGGTCGGTTTGGCCCGAATTGTGAGGAAAAGATGGGAAGAAGATAAAGAGAAAAATCTATTCCGTGTTCAGTCCACGTGTTGACCGCAAGGACAAATTAGAAGAAACGGTTTCGAATTTGTCCACTGCTTGGAGCGCGATTAAATAACGATTGAACTAGCAAAGAAGAATATAAAATAGAAAACGGTAATAGAAACATAACAATGATAATACGGTTAATATAGTGGAACTGAAGGTGACATGTTTGTAAAATCTGACCTCCGCCCTAATAAAATAAACAAAAATAACGCACTTATGCAGCTTTCCTTTGGTCACATAATATCGCCGCAAAGAGTCAAGGAGGAGAAAAAAAATACGAGGGAAGATACAAACCCAGGCCTTAATTTTAAGGGTACGGAGAGTATTGGAACCTTAGAAAGCTTGTTGAACAAAAATTTAGAAAATACCGATGGTTATTGCCAACAAAAATCCCAGTGCTTTACGGCTGTTACGATAACGGAAAATAATTTGAAACGGTTATTAAAAGTGAAAATTGTGGAGCCCTATTGTCATTAAGACTCCGGGGAACACCACTTGTTATCCCCAGTGAGCAATCACTAATAATGACGTTTGTGAAAACTCTTAATGAATAAATAATAATCTATATATATAAAAGCGAAAATGTATGTATGAATGTATGTATGTATGTGTGTATGTTTGTGTGTCTGCTAAAAACTTTCGACATACAGAAAAATTCACAAACGTTAATGTTTTCATCCTCAAATCAACACTTTTCTACAGGGAGGGGGGTCAACAAAACCCGTCCTCTCATGACGAGATCGATTCTACGCATGCGTCAGATGACGTCATGACCTGATTTAGTTTAAATATTTGAAGAACTCACACAATTTCATGTATTCTGTGTTAGCTCAGTTGGTTAGAGCGTTGGTTCATTATCTAAATGTGTTGGGTTCGTGGTGTGAGATGCCTCTTTTTTTTTTTTTAGATGTTTTAAATTTAAATATTGAAGCAGGGTTATTTAAGCCATTTTTCACGTAACGTTCGTTTTTCTGTTTTTTTTTTACTTCACCCCCCACCCCAGACCGTACAAACACCCCAAAACACCCGAGTACCCACCGATTTTTAATTTTTAATATCGAAACAGGCTTATTTAAGCCATTTTTCACGTGTTTTTTTTTGTTTTTATTTTTTAGAAGTTTTAACGTTCGTTTTTCTGTTTTCTTTTTTGTTTTTCAGATTTTTACATTTAACATCGTTCCTTTGCCTTACGTTAGTTTTTTTTGTTTTTATTTTGATTACCCCCCACCCTTCACCCCCCACCGCCCGGGTACCCCCCGCTTTACTTTTCAGATAAGTTTTAACGTTCGTTTTCCTGTTTTCTTTTTTTACTTCGCTTATTCTTAGGTTTTTATTAACAACCACACACACCTCCAAATACTCGGGCAACGCCGGGTACCCCCCGCTAGTATTCAATAACTGAGAAAAAGAAAACACCAACCAAACCTCCAATAAAATACTTCGGGATGCTTGTTTCCTTTGAAACCCAGAGAAGCCCAACGATCCTTGCTAGCGAGAAATTAATGGTAAATGGTGGTTGTAATACTGCAAAATTATTTGCAATTGTTTTCAGAGGCGGTGGCGAATGCTGGAAATCTGGGAAGGCTTGTCACTCATATTTCAGAGAACAGTACTTTTTATTGTATGTGAGCAATCACTATCACTGACTTGTGTAAAAGATTCTAGTTAGTAAATAATAGTAGCTAGCATGTACTGTGTCCTGGCGTTGTTTGGGAAATTATGAAATATTTGCAAAATTAAAATATGGACCAGTGGTGCAATTAATAAAGCGTGGGGTTATAATCAGTTCTAAGTGGCAGTCCTTTCGAAGTTACAGGGTCAGTCTTAAGTACATGCAATAATTACTACGAATAATGATTCCCGAGTTCGAAGGTTACAGTGTCCGAAATATTGGAAAAATAATAACTAAAATAAATATAGTAGGTCGAATAATCAAAATTATCGATTCCCATCCCACAATTGCATTCCTCTCGGAATATTAATATTATTAATACTACAACTGCTACTAAAAAAACAATAGTTGTAACCTATATAATAAAACAATAAATGTGTGTATGTGTCTGTGTGCGAATATCTAAAGCCTTAAACTACTGGTCACATCGTGCGAGTGAAAATTACTTCAACTTTCTTTATATATTACTCTTTTAGGAGTTGCAAGCAAACGCAGGTGAGATTTAGCCCCCAAAGTCCCCGGGGGACATCAAATTCTGGTGAAAATGAACAAACGGTGGAGTTTAAGGCCTCAACATGTGTAAATTTGAGTTCTGCAACAGACATAAAAAGAAATGACTAAGTCCATCATTTGCCCCTCCTCTATTTAGCCCTTAAAGTCCTCAAGGCCTTAACATATTTAAATTTGAGTTCAGCATCATGCAATCTACTAAATAGACATGAAATGTTATAAAAATATGGTAAAATTGTCCCAAAAATGGACTGTTTTTTATTAGCCCTAAAAGAGAGTTATCGTGAAGTATAGACAAACAAAATTATACAGAAATCAGTTAGTTACAACTTTTCAAGAAGTTTTATAAAAAATCCAAGGCATCAATATTTTTTGATAAGCACAAAAGTGTCAATTTAAGCCATTTTACTCTGAAAACACCCCTAGGGAGCAACCGTAGTTTTTGTTCCGGAAAATCCGTTCTGTTACTTTTTTTTACTCATATCATGTTTAATGTTTGTGCAAAATTTCAAAAAAATCCTAGGCGGAGTTTTTGAGAAAAATGCGAACAGACGAACGGACGAACGGACAAAGGTGAATTTACTGGTCCACCCTTCTTTTGTCGGGGAACCAAAAAGAAATCAGTTCGCATGAACGAATGTGTGTGTGTGTGTGTGTGTATGTGTGTGTGTGTGTGTGTGTGTGTGTGTGTGTGTGTGTTAATTAAGAGACGAACATCTTTCTAAGAGAGAGGGAGGAATAGAATATAAAAACAAAAACACAAGTTCGAAACGCATACAAAACTTTTGATAAAAAAGAAAATGTGGAGCCACTAAGAAAAGGGAGGTGACAGGATAGATATAAATATATATATATATATATATATATATATATAGAGAGAGAGAGAGAGAGAGAGAGAGAGAGACATACATACAGACAGACAGACAGATAGATAGATAAAGAGAGGGCTGAACAAAGAGAGAGACAGACAGAAAGAAAGAGAGACAGACAGACAGAAAGAGAGAGAGATAGAGCGAAAGCAAGCAAGCAGTTAGTAACCCTCTGCAGTTTTTCTAGGCAATTTTCTTGATTATAACTTATCGGTATATATTTATTT
>NC_136486.1:101610792-101658292 GCF_053919585.1 Euprymna scolopes | reverse complement strand
TTCTATTTTTATTCTCACCCTTTCTGGGTTTACCATTTTAATCACTTCCTTCTGAGACTTCTTATATATATTTTTTTTCTTCTCCAGTTCCCGCCCTAAATCTTTTAATATTTATTTATTTGCAAGTATATGATTTTTTTTTTTTTTACAGATTCTGAAATATCACAAACTCACACAGACACGCACGTACGCATCTCCAAAAAACACACACACATTTACAAAGGCAAATAAATAATAATAATAATAATAATAATAATAATAATAATAATAATAATAATAATAATAGTAATAATAATAATCTGCATGGATATTGACGAAGAGGGCAGAGCATTCTTGTTAAATAAAAATCATAAAATATGTTGCTAAATCTGCTGCAAAAGTAAAGCGTCCTCTACCGGGCAAGATAACTTAATTCACCCGTGCATCCTTTTCACCTTTGGGCCTGTCTACTAACCATTAGCTCTCCCCTCTTAGTCGCAATATAAACAATAGTTTTTAACCTTATATGCCCCCACTGTCAGCCAAAAGCAATTTCCAGCACATATCGCATCAACGAAATTTTGCACGTGTATGCTCCTTTTACGAGTATTTCCTGGGAATGTTCTCCGATGAACTTCCTTCATTCATACCTCGTACATAGCATAATCAAGTATACACACTGTTGCTCGTTAGATTATCGACGCTAAGCGATGTTTAACTTAATTCAAGATGAATCATTACACAATTGATGACCCTATATCGAATTGCGATATGGGTCGAACTAAGTACAAGTGGAAATGACACGAAGTTTGGAAAATAAACGAGTTCCCATGAAAGGGGTAGGAATATATATCGTGTGAGATTAAATAGGTCAAATGTAGAGTGAAAAAGAAACATTAAGACATAACTCGTGACATCGCGAATATCGGGCTCAACAGACTCACAGAGGTTCGAGATTAGTCTGCCTATTGAAGTGGCGCGAGACAGATCACCTATTATGCTATAATCACTGAAAGGAAAGTAGTGATAATCACCAAGAGCGAAATGCCCCTAATATATTTTTTTGCTACATCCACTCATTTATATTTAATATATTAATTAATTACATAATATTTCGGCGTATAAGACCCTTTATGTTAAAAAATCATCTTTAAAACCCAATATTTCATAAGATACCGAGTGTTACAAACTCTAGTCTTCGCTAAACAAACATGGTTTCGCGATTTAGCAGTCGTCTTATACAACCGATATCTGTTAAATTTATCAAAATTTGCTCTAATTTTGTACCTCGTCTTATCTGACGGTCGCCTTATACGCCGAAATATACAGTAGTTAAGATTATATTAGTTTCGTTCTCATGTGTGAACTATTTCTCTCAAAAATTATATATTTAAAACTCTCAGTGTTTAGTCTTCTTTTCTACAAACGTACAAACGCCATTGTAAATCCCCTCAATGTGAATATTCCTGACCCAACTGACTAGCAACAAAATCCCACCCCTTTATTTTAGAAATATTTAGAAACCAGAGGATATTGTTTTATTCTAATATGTTCTTTTCCTGGAGTGCTTATCATTGAAATATTCTTCCTATTCACTGTTTATCTGACCGTACTAACATGCAAAAATGTAAATGTGATACAAACAAACACCTCAATGCCTAACTTCTCACAAATTTCTTCCGATAAATTTAGATTCTATAGCAGTAGACCGTTACGATCCTAATTTCAATATGCGTCATTTTGGTTTACAAAATAAAAAAGACAATACTTCTTCTAGATTAGAAGTTTCAAGGAGGATAGTGCTCCTTTTCATGTCCAGGCCAGTTATTATCAACCTTTCCTCTATCATTAACCCACCTCGGCTTTGTATCTTTCTCTATTTACTGTCTGTTCCCATACAAAAGAATTCAAACTCACCATCAAGTGACAAAAAAGAAATTATAAAGTGAGAGCAAAACAAGATATCATAAAATGACAGAAAAACAAGAAGGGCAAAAGAACCCTTTTTTTTTATTATTTAGGACTTTACGTAGACATTGTATTATACATTCATATCACAAAAAAATAAATACAATCAAACGTTTAGAAAATAAATCTTTAAAAAAAAATTAAATAGAAAATTATGAAGTTAATTTGAATTACGTTTCTTAGACATGGCATATCTAAAAAGAAATAGTTTTAAATTATTTACGCCCGACTATATAAATTTCTCCCTACCATAGGCAAATTTCCCCCTGGTTGTGAATCTCTGTTCTAAACTGAATAGAAGCGAGACTGATTCTCTTTTCATGTGCGTCCACTCATCTTTACATGAGATCTTGTGCCTTGTAAATCCCTTATCCTGTCTAATTCTGGAATAACCATATTAGATTCATCATGTATTCATATACGTCCTCAGTACTTTCGTCGGTCTCCCTTACATTTTAAAGAACATTTCGTTGCTTCACTGTCGTGGTTGAAGACAACGTTACATAAGGCTAATACAAAGTAACATTTATTAAGATCCTTCTATACAGTAATGCCTCCTATTTTTCATTCAGCCCAAATAAATCAAAAAGCATTGCAAATTGCATTATTATGATGACTGGACTTGAGCATTCAGAGAATTGAAAGTTTTATCTCTCTGTTGAAGATATTGACGGTGTAAGATTCAAAGAAACAACCCCTGTCAAAAACGCTCATCAGAAGCAGAGATTCCTCATTGAATTCCTAGCAAAAATACACTGGAGATGGTGGTAACTATGTAAAAAAAAAAAATAAATTCAGGAGCACAAACGGCCGCTCAGAGCCTTTTGAATACCAGCGGCGGAGACATCTTTACTGTTCAACCAGGAAACTAGCTCCGACGTCTTTCCATCTCCTAGTAATCAAATGTTTTATATTTTGTCACCGCTCAATTATTTGTTCCTCTGGCCATCTAAATTAGCCTATAAATCATTTATATTTATTTCTCAATTAAGTCAGTTGTTTTTCAAATCTTATAATATATTCGCATTCCATCAATGCATTAAATTCCAAAAAACGCAATTAGTATTAACCATATTTCAGCCATAGCGACAATCTGCTTACACATTTGCAGCGGTAAGCTAACATCCATCTTTGAATGTCATACACTCGATAAGCCATGTGAAGCTAGCGCCTTATAGCTTACGATATTTAAGACCTTGGACAAGATCTGCCATAGAAAATTTATTTGTATAGTATTATTAAATGAATATGCAATTTAATTAGATCCTTCTGAGCTAAAACAAAGATGTAAATCGTTCTCGTTTGATATATTTCCAGAAAACATTATACTAATGCAAGTGAATCACAGGTGTCGATATTTTGAACTTTCATTATTCCTCATATTTATAAACCTTCATGATGCAATCGTGCTTGAGATGGGCGTATTTACTGATACCTTTATGCTCCGTTCTTGAGATGTGGCCAAATCAAACACGCACACAAATCCAAGTCAATGGCTGAATTATCTGAAAATGACCTCTAGTATCTTAAGAATATCCGGTAAAGCTCTTGGACATTAACGACTAAACCTTAGCGTTTAAGACAGCCAGACTAAATTTTATTTCTACTGAATATGTTTGGATTATAAAATGGTATATTAATTTTATTAGCGATTTTATAGCGAATCAATTTGAAATATTCCTGGTTTTAAAGAATACAGGGAAGTACCTTTTTTCTAATAGTACGGAGTACTTTTTTGTATACCTCTTCATCATGTTCACACATAGTAGAGTCTCCCACATAGCCACCTGTAAACTTTGTCCCTTCAAATGTAGTAACTCTGTACACTAAAAAAATTATTTAATGTGTAATTATAAAAAAGCTACCTTTAAATAAGAAATAATATACGCATACACAAAGTTCGTATACTTTGCACAATTAGGTCTGGTATTCTCAGCTTTAATGTTATTAATACAAGGTTTTATAACTTATATTCTTCTTTATGTATGTTTCTGTCGAATACTGGATTAGGAACAGAATTTCGAACAGAACACTTTATTTAGCCAACAAAACTAGCAGGATCTCGATCGATCAGTCATGACCTGGAAGAAGTTTTCAGCTATTTGTATAGCATTTTAAGTATAAACCTAATTAGTGATTAAACCTTCAATCTCTAGAAGAACTTAGGACTGAATTTTACTTCGTAGCTTATTAGTTACGCCACGGATCTTTTCGTAATGGATAAAGTATTCCGTAAAAAAACCAGCTTGCGATTTATTAAAAATATTAAGCTGAGACGTTTTTTTTAAAAATTCATATTTAATATGTTATTCTGTCTTAACTCTGGTGGCATATGATCACATTTAGGCATATTGAATGTAAAAGTAATTTAGCTATGTGAAATGTTTGGTATGTAAGAGTATAGTTTCTATTTATAATGCCTCTCCACGGGACAGAGTTAGATACCACGGTCGTTTTTTTTACGCGGAGAAAAGGAATAAAAATAAAAAGTGTCTCAGTCGTGAAGGATTTCTCATCCACTGAGAGGGAACAAGAAATTGAAGTGCAGCATCTGAAGAACAGATACTACACTTTGAGGTATTTATTTGCTCCCCCACTGAGCAAATTAGGCACAAGGCCGATTTTTAAAGTGAGGAGTGAAGGGGAAATGGGGACCAACTCCCCGGGGAGTAGGCGAGCTGGATAGTGACAATTGGTATGAAGGGTTGCCCCTACATTGACCAAGGTCTTATATGTAGGGTTTCCCCCACATATGGATTTTGCTTGCAGTACTATTTATTTGCTTCCCCATTGAGCAAATTAGGGGGGCGAGGGAAAAGGGGACCAGCTCCCGAGAGGTGGGAAATGGGAGCTGGATAGTAACTGTTGGTATGAAGGGTTGCCCCTATATTGACCAAGGTCTGATATGTGGAGTTACCTCCACATATGGTCTTTGCTTGCAGTATCTGCCGGAACAGATACTATACTTTGATCTTGGTCCGAAGGCCAAATTTATCAAGTTGTGTTAGTTTAAGCAATATTATAGAAATGCACATTAGAATTTAAGTTAGTGTTATGGATACGTGCCCCGACGACGAAACCGATGTTGACACGTTGTGCATAAGCTGATGAAGTCATTTTCTTTATTCCGGACTAAAAATAAAATTGACATAGAGGGGGATAGAGAGATTGAGAGAAATAGTGCGTGAAGTAGGAAGATATACAGGAAGAAAGGGAGAGACGGAGCGGGAGAGAGAGAAGGAGCGGGAGAGAGAGATAGGGGGAAGAGAAAGAGTGAGCGATTTAGAGACATATCTCGAAACAGGATAGGTTGGGGCATCATGGACATGTGCTGTAGAATTTCCCGTTTGTGGAAAAGAATATCACGGTGTTGTTTCCCAACTGACTACAACACAGTCATTTTCAAATCCAATGTAAACAAATTCTAGTTGAGCCAGGTTCTTAAATAATCAAACTTTGCCTAATCACCATCATCAGTAAGATGGTCGTCTCTAATTAGTTAACCATAAGGACTTACTACCTGAGTGCGGCAAGCTTGAATCCAATTCTTTAAAAAAAAGAAACACTTTAACTTAAGGATTTAAACAAACTTCGCGTGGAACCACTTGGTGTCTTTCTAGAAATAATTCTAACTAGAAAAATATCGAGAAAATTATTGCCAACAATAATCATCTGATTCAAACGAAATGAATTACTGATGCTTAGCAACAACAACAACAACAACAACAACAACAACAACAATATCATCACCCTCCTTAACAACGGTCACGGCGTTGTTTCACCGTCTATCTGACACTTATTTAACTTTGATACCCGAGTGGCCTTTCGGCCTTGATAAGTGGTGATACCTTAATAAACAAAAGGAAAACGATAATAGAAGGATAACAACTACAATGAATTGTGTTCTCTCACTGTTCACCGCCGTATTTCGAGAGAACAATCACGAGTAATAAGAGAGTACAGTATAAACCACTGCTACATGTCTTCCACACTACAAGCTTTCAGTTGCCTACATAATGAACCGACGTTTGGAACAATCCGTTGAGCTAAAAGTAGTGTGTATAAGTAGTGCTCCACGAATACAATTACATGCCTACGAATACGTTCATAGAAAGTTTAATTTTGAAAAAAAAAAAATTGAAAAAAATCCTTTTAATACGATCAAAATTTAGAGTCTCGTTCATAGCCATCGGTATGTTTTTTTTTTTCTTGCTTGGTCAACGATATTAACTACATTCACTCAGTATTTAAAATTCTCATAACATAAACAATCATTCAGCTCGGTCAATCAACTATTAGCATTTCTGAGACTCAGTTCCTTGTTTATCTTTGCAGTAGGTATACGCTCTTCGAGTGTTTCTGTTTGATTTAAAACTGATTAGTGGCGTGTATTGAATTGTTGACAATCTGGTGAATCCCGAAGATCAGATACAAAGTATAAGAATGAGGTTATACTGTGTGAAATCTCCGAAAACTTTAATCCGATATACTTACCAGTTCACAGTACAAAACATACGTGTTGTACGGAATTCGTCGATAAATAAACGAATCGAGTTTAATCAGGTGTTTATCTAGGTGTTAGGATCAGCTTTATCCCTTTGCAATGCGCAAGTCTTTCGTGTCTTAGAACGGGGAGGGGGTATTCTTTTTGTATTTGGAGACTATCTCTTATTTTAAAAAAGATATTATATACTAGCGGATATATCCGACCTTTTCATGCATAGTATTTAGGGAAAGCAGTTCTTAGGAAACAACCACAGTTTGTCTAAATTACTGACTCGTACGATGCACTTGTAAAAGGGGTTTGAATATTGCCAACTACCAAGGAAAAAAAACGATTGTTATTAATATTTGTTTGCACATAAAAAAAAGTAAACGGAACTATAATGAAGCAAAGTTTGTTCCCCCCCCCCCAGAATCTCTCATGTTTGGAAAAAGATAATGCTTGCCTGCTTCATAGCCGAATACGACATTGTTATTTTAAAGTCCAATGTTAAAAATTTTTCGTCGAGTCGCCCACTTAAATAATCAAATTTTACTATTTGTTATTTAGCTAGTGGGTGTATACCACATATATGTGTGTTTTGCGTATGTACATGAAGGAAGTACAAAGGGATAAAGAGGTAGACAACGAAAAAGTAAAAGAAAAAGAGAAAGAAAAAAAGAAAGAAGAAAAAAAGAAAAAATAGGAATACGGAAGAAAGACGAAGGGGTCAGCATGATCACTATAAGGAATGTGAAGGGGGTGAAAACATTAGAGGTCAACTTATATTAATGATTTAGAGTTAATGTTTCAAAGAAAGAAAGAGGTCGACGTAGGGGGGTGGGGAGTAATCAAAACAAATTAGGATATAGGTTCCAATGAAGCATACAAACGCATACTTATATGCGTATCAGCAACCCAGTCTGACACATACACAGCAAATTTGTGTAAAGAAATAATAAAGCCTGAGAAAACCTTATGTCTGTATTTCCTACCTGTGACATTTTTCTAATGGTGTATATAACAGTGTTTTTGATATAACAGAGTGTAGGTATATTCATTGTGTCCTGTATATATACAAAATGTCCGTTGTGTGTGCGGACGCTTTTCCACAAAAACACGTAGTTAACAAACGTGACACATAAAATTTTGCAGACAGCTTTTCTTAAAATCAAACAATATCAATATGCTTGCTTGTCTCAGCACAAAAGAATCACACACCTTCTTATTGGTTCAAACTCATAAAATTATGATATTAGTAGAGCATATCAATGTTTTTACGAATTTCCGTATCGATCATTCAATACAAACTGTTGTATAGAGCACTTCGCGCTCGTCATAGGCTGGCGAGGCTAGATCGAAATATGATTGTTATTGTTTAGAAATTATGTTTTAAGAAAAATAGTTTATATTAGTTTGTTAAAGAAAAGTTTGAAGGAAATGTTTATATTTAGTTAAAGTTAACTCTAGAATATAATGTTTATAAATAAAAAACGCAAAACAATAATCGAAGTGGGATCATGTCACAATTTAGATATGTGGACCTCTGAGAATCTAACGTAATCTGACCTCGAGGTCACTAAAGAACTGACGGTGATTATGTAGAGATTTAGTTTTGGGACAGTTGAAATCTATAACTCGGCGAGAGAGATTTAGACTTCTTGAGAACGGCTAGGGCGCGAGCCGAAGTTAAGTTAGAATGTAATGACAGAGTTGCAGAGACATCCGCGGTTGAGGGAACCAAAAGCTGGTCGAAGAATAATGCATGTTTTTATAGAACTAGTTCGTTTTGTTGATCTCTGCTAAGGAAAAAGAATATTCGGTCCAGCACCGTGCGATGATGACAAAAAAGGAGTCTCTCTGAATGAATCCATCGGACAGGAAAAAAGGTTAGCTCTGTATACATGTCTGTGAACTGTTTTGCACACACACACACACACACACACACACACACACACACACACACACACACACACACACAGAGTTAAATACACGCTAGACGTCACATCACGCATACTGTATATAAACACCCTACAGACTCAGAGAGACAAGTCAGTTCTATACACACCCTGAATACAAGTCAAATGACTATATAAAAAAAAGGGAAGCATGCATGGTCCCCCGTTAGTGCACAATGAACGAGGCATAAAGTTTTATTTGTTATTGACATTAAGTAATTCATAAACTTCTTCGGTTCTGTAAACCTTAATATAACCCTATATCTCCTAAGTATAGTTTTTGATTGAATGACTATAAAATGTTGACACTTTGTAATTTTGATAAACACTTTTTAATTTCTTTTTAAATTAAGATCGTAAGTGTACAGTGAACGAGGCATAAAAAAATGACTTACTTCAGCATTTCCCCCACCCACCCCCATTTAGCCCCAAAAGTTCTCAGAACACGTCAAATCCTGGTCAAAATGAACAAACAGTGCAGTTTTAGGCTTTAGCATATGTAAATTTGAGTTCTGCACGAAGCACAAAAAGAAATTACTAAGTTAAGCATTTGCCTCCACCCATTTAGCCCCCAAAGTCCTTAAGGCCTTAACATATTTAAATTTGAGTTCGGCACCATGCAAAACTGCTAAATAGACATACACAGAACATTTTGGGCAAATATGGTAAAATAGTCCCAAAAATGAAGTGTTTTTATTAGCCCTAAAAGAGCCCCTGGCCACATCCAAGATTTATCGCGAAGTTTTTTTTTTTTTGTTTTTTTTTTACACAGTGATCACCACTTATCAAGGCCCGGAAGCCACTCAGGGATAAGGGTTATTGCAAGTACATTACGTTAGTGAGGAGATTTTATGAAGTGTTTAATTAGGGGGGCGGTTCATCAGGAACTTGTTAACATTAGACTTGAAGACATCCAAGTTGTAGTCCGGAGGGAAGCAGGCAGACGGAACAGAGTTCCACAGGCGTGCAGTTCTAAGAAAGAAGCTTTGCTCATGAAATCCGCGTTTTGATTTAGGAACAGATATAGAGTGGGGAAAATTTTTCACAGTGGATTCAGCTAGACGGGTGTTTTTCGTGAAGCATTGGCGAGGGGGGACCAGGGATTGGAGCTCAGACGAGCACCCGCCATGAAAATAACGATAAAACAAGGATAGGCTCGCAACGTCTCTTCTGTGGGAGAGGGGTTGCAGGGTAGAGAAAAGGGAATCCCCCACTAAACCACGAAATCTATTTTGTACTCTGTCAAGGCATGATAGGCTGTTTTTGGCAGCTCCTGCCCAGATATGGCAACAGTATTCCATCCTTGGCCGTACTTGGCTTTTATATAGATAGAGAATTGCATCAGTAGTGAGATATCTTCTGGAGCGGTAGAAGGATCCCACCATCTTTCCAGCGACCTTGACAACAGACTTGATGTACGTGTTCCATTTCAGATCAGGAGTAAAGGTCAAACCCAGAAGCTTGTCAAAACACGGGGCCTCACCCAGACGAGAGCCATCCATCACAATTGATGCCAGCTGGGGATCAGAGCGTTGATGATGTAAGGATAGGAGTTTGGTTTTGGATGCATTAAAGGTAACTAGCCACATCTTCCCCCACTGAACCACGCGCTCGAGATCAGAGGAGAGAGAATCCGAGAGAACTTCGTCATTTACAGCCTTTGATGTGTTGCCGTAGATGGTCGTGTCATCAGCATAGATGTCAACGAATGATTTAAGTATGTGTTTAGGGAGGTCATTGATGTAGATCAGGAAGAGAGTTGGGCCTAGGATTGACCCCTGAGGGACTCCAGCATTTATATTGCAGGCCTCCGATTTTTTTCCATCTACCACTACTATCCTATCGGAGAGAAATGATTTAATGATTGAGAAAACATTTCCAGTTATACCGTAGCTGGAAATCTTGTGAAGTAGACCCTTATGCCATACTTTGTCAAAGGCCTTTGATATGTCAAGAGCAATTGCCCTAGAAAGGAAGCCTTTGTCAAGAGATTCACTAATCCTGTGGGATATAACCGTCAGCACATCTGCGGTAGATCTTGCAGAGCGGAAACCATATTGTGTGTCACTAAGAAGGTTGTTTCTGCTGAGGTGGTTGACTATTTCTCTATTTAATATTGATTCCAGCAACTTACTCATAACACAGAGAAGACTTATTGGTCTGTATAGACAAACAAAAATTATATAGAAATCAGTTAGTTACAACTTTTCAGAAAGTTTTATAAAAATCCAAGGCATCATTCTTTTTTTTTTTTTTAATAAGCAGAAAAGTGTCAATTTTAGCCATTTAAACCCGAAAAAGTATCCCTCAGGGTGGGGGGGGAGGCAACCGGAGTTTTCCCGGAAAATTCATTCTGTTACTTTTTTTTACTCATATCATGTTTAATGTTTGTGCCAAAATTTCCAAAAATTTGAAGGCGTAGTTAATGAGAAAAGTGCGAACAGCGGACGGACGAACGAATAAGAGTGAATTTACAGGTCCACCCTCCTTTTGACGGGGGGGGGGGAAACGTTGGAATTTCGAAAATTATTAGACAACCTTTATCTGATATATAAAACAAATGTTCATTTGAATGTAAAGCACAAAAGCCGCTGAACCACGGAGATATTTTTTTTTACATAGGCATCACCACTTATCAAGACCAAGAAGCCACTCGAGGATAAGGGTTAAAGAGTGTACAGTGGAAATTGGACAATATCGTAATCGTTAGTAATGGAAATTCGATAAATTTGTTAACTTATATGGACCGGCTCATAAAAAACTTGTTTACGTTAGGCTTGAAGACAACCATATTGTATTCAGCTGGAAAGCAGGAAAACAGAAGACAATTCCACAGGCGTGCAGTTCTAAGAAAGGAGCTTTGTTCATGGAATCTACGTTTAGGTTTAGGCACAGATAAAGAGTGGGAGGAATTATTGATATATTTTCTGCTAGATGGGTGTTTCTTGTGAAAGTTTGGCGAGAGGGACATAGATTAGAGCTCAGTCGAGCACTTGCCGTGAAAATAACGATAAAGCAGAGACAAACTCGCAACATCACTTCTGTGAGAAAGAGTTTGCAGGGAAGAGAAAAGGACACCCCCTACGAGGCTACGAAGTCTAGTTTGAACTCTATTAAGGCAGGACAAGTCCTTTTTAGCAACTCCTTCCCAAATGTGGCAACAGTACTCCATCCTTGGACGTACCTACAAACATTTTTTGGGGTATAAAATATTCCTTCTGAGATGGTAGGGATGACTAACAGAAAAATGTTGCCTATTTGTTAGTAAAATTCGTTACGTTAGTTTTCAAATTTAAAATAATAACAAAAGATATACAAAATACTTAAAAAAATTGTAATTATGAATAGTTTATCGCAACAACTAAATAATAAGGTAATAAATATTGCTGACATATACGCTCTAATTTAAAATCGACAAAAATAGTTTACTAATTTAAAACCAAGAACGTGCTGATCCAAATGTCATTGGGCTTTGTTGAAGATCAGCAACTTATGAACGATAACCTCTGTATGTTTAGAACAACAACCGGAAGAGACACCCAATTTTGTGAGTGGAGGTGTGGTTGTCAAAAAATTGGCCTAAAATGTAACTTTGATAATCGCTCTCGGGATTCCCACGCGTAAATACTGTGAAGGAACAATAACATTTGATGGTTGCAGTGTGATTCGGCCTGTGCGTACTGATCTGGCGAGCAAGGTAGGTTCAGCGTATGGTATTTTTGTTTGCAAGACTAGTGTTTAGGTGGCAAAATACTCTCGAACCCTCTATCACCTTATAAATGATAGAGTGTTCGAGAGTATTATTTCTTCTTCTTCTTCTTCTTCATTGCCAACTTCTGCTTCTTATTCATCATCATCATCATCATCATCATCATCATCATTATCATCATATTTGCCATTTTCTTCATCATCATCTTTTTTATCATCATCTTCATCATCATCATCATCATCGTCATCATCATCATATACATCTCCTTCCTCATGTTTTTTATCATTATCATCATTATCTTCTTCTTCGTCTCGTTCTTCTTGTTGTTTTTCTTCTTTGTGCATCAGGTGCTTAATGGCAGATGACATAGATCATAAGAGTAAAAGAGGTACACATGCCTGCATGGAGTAAGAGAACGACAGAGAAAGAAAGAGAGAGATATAGAGAAAGAGAGTTGGAGACGGAGAGATATAGAGAAAGAGGGAGGTGGAGAAAGAGAAAAAGAAATAGAAAGATATGCACACGGTAAATAAAAAGATGAGAAGAAATAAACAAGAACGATAACTCCCTTTCTACTAGAACCCCACAAAAATACAAAGATAAACAAAATAGGAGGGGGTGAGAAGATAGTGATAAAACAAATGAATTTTAAAATATGGACAGAAAACGTGGATATTTTCAATCAGAGATCAAACCGATACGGAGGTGAAATTTCATTTCAATGACTTTTTTGTTTTGTTTTGTTAGTTTGTTTTTTTATTTATATATTCTCTCTTTTTTTTTTTTAAATATTTTAATCTTGAGATTACACTTTTTTTTCCATATTTTATTTGATTAATTTTTTTTTTTCTGATTCTTGTTCACGCCGAATATTGTTACTTTGTAACCATAGCACCGATATTGCATTTCTGAAGTTGTCGTGTTCATTTTGGCTACCTTTTCATTATTTAATGTTTTATGATGCTCTGTTTAGAACTTTATATAGACGTACTACTATTTATTATACTCTCTCTGCCTTTATCTCTTAATCTTGATATTTTTTAATCAATCTCTCTTCACGTACACGTACACTCCTCTCTCTCTCTCTGTCTCCCTCTCTCTGTCTATCTGCCTGTCGTCTTTCTCTCTTTCTCTCTCTCTCTCTCTATATATATATATATATTTGCAGTCATCGACATAGTGCTGTTTTGTTGTATCACAACTCATCAGTGCCGCTAGACTAGCATCTCTCCTAAGCCAAGGATTGAGCATAGAACCGTCGTGTTGACAGTCGGAAGTTCTCCCACTCGACCACAAAAGCGACGCCCGCAAATAACTCGTCGGAATGTCTATTTAAAAAAAATATCCGCCACCACTTTTACAGTGCTCAAACCGCCTGTTTGTAAACAAACAAACAACGAGCTTCGCATTTTTCAGCCAATTAAGTAGCGGGCGAGATTATTTACGACAGTGCTCTACCCGACAAACCGACGAATAGCCGTTTATATATATATATATATATATATATATATATATATATATATATATATATATATATATAAACGTTTATATATATATATATATATATATAAAAACGTTTATATATATATATATATATATATATATATATATATATATATATATATATATATATATATAAACGGCTATATGTCGGTTTGTCTGCCTGTTGTCTGTCCGTCTGTCTCCATATTTTCAAACTCTATCTCCTCTGAAACTAAAAGTCGCAGGGCGGCGCTAGTGGCTTCAAATGATTGGATCTGTTACGGGACGTTCTTTTATGGGTCTTTATGTATTACTTTATGGATCTTTAGTGTTTTTAAGGAGTCAAAAATAGGTCAACATTGAAAATAATCGTAAAACATTTTGTACAGTCATCGCCGTTTATTTTCAATTTTTAATCCGTTTATATGCGTATCACATTGGTACAGTGGTAACGTCACCATCTTTGAATGATACAGTTTCAGTTTTGATTATAGCTGATGGCATCTAAATGTTTGTTTTTTTTACTTTTGAAATCACGGCTCTATCATAATATATACGAAATCTCATCTAAAATGTCACATTTAAGCGTATTTTATACCTGGAAAAACCTGGCGGCGCCCACGTAAGCATTTATATATATATATATATATATATATATATATATATATATATATATATAGTAATTTATAAAATATATATGGCGATTAAGCTACACTGAATATTCTGCGTTTCATCCAACTATAGGATTCGTCAGGCTTATGCGCGAATTCTGTCGTTGCTTCTTGTTTTTTACTTGTTGAGGATTACTAGTTGGCCAATCAGCTTTCTAGTATCCACCGCGCCCCTTCCTACCAGCCAATGGGCATGCATTTTATCAAACAAAGGATCTGTTTTAGAGCTAGGTTAGTGGTTTAAGGTGGTCGTTCTACTTATTTTATTATTTTTTTTATATACATATAAATGTACCTATGTGTACACAATAATGCACATATATATACATATATATATATATATATATATATATATATATATATACATATATGCGTGTGATCGTTTATGTATATTCATGTTTATTTAATTTATTTATTTGTTTGTTTTCTATTGTTATTGTTAGTTTTAAAGCTATTTTGTATCGCTATCCTAGAGTAAGTTTTATTTTGTGAACACAGTTGCTTGCTATTTCCCACCTACAGTCTACAGTTTAATAGATTTTGAGGTTCTTTAAAGTACAGGATAGCAAATTTTTCATGGAGGCATAATTTACATGGGTCGTCTAAATGTCTGCATGTGATAGCTTGTCTTATTATTTTCCATTCAACTACCGGCGAATGTCCGCTTTCTTTGAGTTCCCAGTATTTATTCGCTAGTGTTGTTTTTATACGGTGTTTTTTATTTTTTAATGTGCTTTTGTGGTCATAGTATCGGGTTTTGAAATCTAAGGAAGTCATGCCTATGTAATATTTTTTGTTATTCGGGTTTTCTTTTGCAAATATTGTTGCTTGATAGACTACGCTTTTTGTTAGACATTTGTTTTGGACTGGGCAAAGTGTGCGGTGTCTACAATTGTATTTATCTTGTTCGTTATTAGTATTTTTATTTATGGTATGGTTGTACTTGTCCGGGGTTGGTTTGTTATTATCATTATTATTATTATTATTATTATTATTATTATTATTATTATTATTATTATTATTATTATTATTATTATTATTATTATTATTATTTCTGCTAGTGTTGTTTTTTTTCTGTCCTGGTGTCTACTTTTTTATTGTTTATTTTGTTGTTGTTTACATTGTTTTCATTTAGTATTTTGTTATTATGTGCTTTAATTATCACCTCTAAATTTTCGTAACAACTGTAAGATAACTTCAAGGTATTTTTATTGAAGATTTTGTGTAAGGGGTTGGTTGCGGGGAAGTGTTTTTCAATAAGATCTAGAAATTTCTTGCCAAGTTTTGTTTTTAACATTTGATTGTATGGGGCCGTATACCAAATTATAGTTCTTTTTCTTCTGTTTTTAATTTTATTATAGTTGTTGGTGTTTTGTTGTTTATATTTGATATCTATATTTTTGTATCCACTGTTTTTTAGGGCTGTTTCGTAGATATTGGATCACCTGTTAAATGCATTTTCATCGCTTGAGTTATTACTGAGTCTACTTACGATCGAGTTAGGAATATGTTTTATAATTGATGGTGGGTGGTTGGACTTAGGGTTTACGTAAATTGGAGTAGCGTTATCTTTTAAGTATGGTTCATATGTGTTTTTATCTAAGTTTAACGTGACGTCCAGGAAGTTTGTTATTTTTATGTTAGCTGATATGTCCGCTTTTAGGCCTAAGTTTTTTCATTTCTTTGTGTATGATTTTCTTAAAGTTTTCTCCCTTGACTTTGTTGGAGTTTTTTATTATAGCTAGTCCGTCATCTCTATATAGGCCGATATCCGTAGTATCGAATATGTTTGTGAGGGTATATAGAATGAATACTCCCACAAGAGCTGATGCCTTTGCAGAGTCTCTGGCACCCATCGCCAAATCGAATGAATTTTTCATTTTATTTTTTATCCATTGGTTATTGTTATTTATTAGAACTGATTTTCTACATTTTTTAATTATGTTGATTTCTTCTGAGGATATATCAGTGTATACCTCGGCAAATTCTAGAGCAATGTTAAAAAGTTCTTCGGATATCGAGGGATAAAAGTCTATGATGTCAAACTGTATGAACGTACATTTATCTTTGTTTTCTATATTTTTAAACCAGGTGATTGCTTCGGTAGTATTTGCCCACTGGTTTAGTTCTAGGTCCTGTTTGATTTGTTTGTTTACTCTAGAGAGTATAGTTTTGTTAATTCTACCTATTTCTGGTTTAGTTGAGTTTATCAGGCGGGTGCTGGGATTATTATTAAAGTCCCGTTTGTGGTCTTTAAGCAGAATGTATGACTCTCTAGGTTTCAATTTGCCAACTTCATCGCTAATTTTTAGTTTATCTGTAATTTGTTTACTTCCAGTATTTATTATATCTATGTAATCGCATTTGTTTGTGTCTAGTTTTTTGTAGTTTTTTGTAATGTTTTCTGTGATTAGTTTGTTATATTCTTGCTTATATATTTTATAAAAGTTTCTTGTTTTATCTGCTTTTACAAAGATTGTATTAGAGTTGTTTATGTTTCTAACGATTTTGTGTAGTTTCCGTTGGAAATTGTTAGGTTGATTGTGGAATTCTAGGTTTTTAATTACGTTAAAAAGGTCATTTTAAAAGTTTATCAAAGGTCTACTGTTTTCGCATTTTTAAGGGTTTTAAAACCATAGGATTCTTTTTTGTTTACGTTTTCATTTTTAAGGAAGAAATTTGCTCGCCATCGCATTCGGCGTATTAGTTCATCTGTTTTTTGGATTAATTTAATAATATAGCCATGCTTGCTGGGTGTGGGGATGTTTTTTAGCGATGTTTCGAAATTAACTCTTTCCATATCTATTTTTAATGTGGTGAAATAAATTCTTTTGAAAGTGCTCGACTCTTTTAGGAGCTAAGTATAACTATTTCATTTATTCACATAAATTTACTATACGAAATTATAGATTTATGCGTAAACTTAAAGTATTTACTTCAAAAGTCCTCAATACGTAGGTAGAGCTAGTTAGTAATTTATAAAATATATATGGCGATTAAGCTACACTGAATATTCTGCGTTTCATCCAACTATAGGATTCGTCAGGCTTATGCGCGAATTCTGTCGTTGCTTCTTGTTTTTATACTTGCTGAGGATTACTAGTTGGCCAATCAGCTTTCTAGTATCCACCGCGCCCCTTCCTACCAGCCAATGGGCATGCATTTTATCAAACAAAGGATCTGTTTTAGAGCTAGGTTAGTGGTTTTAGGTGGCCGTTCTACTTCTTTTATTTTTTTATTTATTTATTTTTTTTATATACATATAAATATACCTATGTGTACACAATAATGCACATATATATGTACATATGTGTATAGTCATCAACGTACAGTACTGTTTCGCTGTTTCACAGCTCATCAGTGCGGCTAGACAGACAACTACCTCAAGCCAGGATTGAAACCCGACCGTCTGTATATATATATATATATATATATATATATATATATATATATATATGATATATATGATATATATATATATGTGTGTGTGTGGGTGTGTGTGTGTGTGTGTGTGTGTGTGTGTGTGTGTGAAACACGTATAAGACAAAGTATACTAATTATAAAATGAAATGAGTATGATGTAATTGCATCCTTTGTTTCGTATGTTTATTCCGGTGTCAGAAAGTGTAAATATATGTTCATAATTAATTAATTATCACAATTTGGAAAACCAAACTTAATCAGAATACGCATAAAAATATGTATTTATAATTAAACACACACACGCACACATACACACACACACACACACACACACACACACACACACACACACACACATATATATATATATATATATATATATATATATATATATATATATATATATATATATGTAAGAGCAGAGACAACTTTTGTTTGATTTTCTTACAATCCATTTTTTTTTTTGACGGACTAGTTTACGAACATTCTGTTCAAGTGTAAAAAGAAATTTGCCGTATTCGCGAACGTTTTCGACCTCCATAGGTTATCCTTAGGCGAATGATGAAAAATAATTAAAAAAAAATGAAATAGTGAGTTCATTGGAAAGACCATTATAATCATTTATAATATATAAAAGCATTTAAGCGTACAGTCCTTTTCGTATTGAGCTTGGTTAATCGTTGGGGTTTTTTTAAAACAAGGTTTCAATAATCGGGAGGCGTGTATCACAGTGGGAGACAGCTAAAATGGCAGTGTTTTTTATTAGTATGCCTCTAAATTCAGTTTCGGGCGTGTCGTGTGCTGTGCGGTGCTGATAAATGTAGTGTTCGAGGAAGATAGGTGACATGTTAATTGACGATATATATATATATATATATATATATATAGATATATATATTTATATATATATATATATATATATATATATAACTAATTCATTTACTCACATAAAATAATATACGAAAGTATAGATGCATGCGTAAACTAAGTATTTACTTCAAAAGTGCTCAATACGCAGGTAGAGCTAGTTAGTAATTTATAAATATATATGGCGATTAAGCTACACTAAATATTCTGCGTTTCATCCGCTATAGGATTCGTCAGGCTTATGTACGAATTCTGTGGTTGTTTCTCGTTTTTATATATGTTGAGGATTTTAGTTAGCCAATCAGCTTTCTAGTAGCCACCGCGTCCTTTCCTATCAGCCAATGGCCATGCATTTTATCGAACAAAGAATCTGTCTTAGAACTAGGTTAGTGGTTTAAGGCAGACGATTTTCCTCCTTTATTTCTTTATATATATATATATATATATATATATATATATATATATATATATATATATATACCTATATGTGTGGTCGTTTATGTATATTGATGTTTATTTAATTTATTTATTGGTTTGTTTTCTACTGTTTTTGTTAGTTTTAAAGCTATTTTGTATCGCTATCCTAGAGTAAGTTTTATTTTGTGAACACAGTTGTTTGCTATTTCTCGTCTACAGTTTAATAGATTTTGGGGTTCTTTAAAGTACAGGGTAGCAAATTTTTCATGGAAGCATAATTTACATGGGTCGTCTAAATGTTTGCACGTGGTAGCTTGTCTTATTATTTTCCATTCGATTACCGCCGAATGTCCGCTTTCATTGAGTTCCCAGTATATATTAGCTAGTGTTGTTTTTATACGGTGTTTTTTTTTTAATTTTTGAATGTACTTTTTTGTCATAGTATCGGGTTTTGAAATCTAAGGAAGTCTAGCCTACGTAATATTTTTTTTTTATTCGGGGTTTCTTTCGCAAATATTGTTGCTTGATAAACTACGCTTTTTGTTAGACATTTATTTTGAACTGGGCAAACTGTCAGGTGTCTTCAGTTGCATTTATCTTGTTCGTTGTTAGTATTTTTACTTATGGTATGGTTGTTCTTGTCCGGGGTTTGTTTGTTATTATTATTATTATTATTATTATTATTATTATTATTATTATTATTATTATTATTATTATTATTATTATTATTATTATTGATGTTGTTGTTGTTTTTTTTATTATTATTATTATTATTATTTTTATTATCATTTCTGCTAGTGTTGGTTTTATTTTTGTCATGGTGTCTACTTTTTATTGTTTATTTTGTTGTTGTTTACATTGTTTTTATTTAGTATTTTGTTTTTATGTGCTTTAATTATCATCTCCAAATTTTCGCAACAACTGTAAGATAACTTCAAGGTATTTTTATTGAAGATTTTGTGTAAGGGGTTGGTTGCGGGAAAGTGTTTTTCAATAAGATCTAGAAATTTCTTGCCAAGTTTTGTTTTTAACATTTGATTGTATGGGGCCATATACCAAATTATAGTTCTTTTTCTTCTATTTTTATTTTATTATAGTTGTTGGTGGTTTGTTGCTTATATTTGATATCGATATTTTTGTATCCACTATATTTTAGGGCTGTTTCGTAGATATTGGTTGACCTGTTAAATGCATTTTCATCGCTTGAGTTATTACTGAGTCTACTTACGATCGAGTTGGGAATGTGTTTTATAATTGATGGTGGGTGGTTGGACTTAGGGTTTACGTAAATTGGAGTAGCGTTATCTTTTAAGTATGGTTCATATGTGTTTTTATCTAAGTTTAACGTGACTTCCAGGAAGTTTGTTATTTTTATGTTAGCTGATACGTCTGCTTTCGGGCCTAATTTTTTCATTTTCTTATGTATGATTTTCTTAAAGATGTCAAAATTTATGAACGTGCATTTATCTTTGTTGTCTATATTTCTAGATCTTATTGAAAAACACTTTCCCGCACCCAACCCCTTACACAAAATCTTCAATAAAAATACCTTGAAGTTATCTTACAGTTGTTGCGAAAATTTAGAGATGATAATTAAAGCACATAATAACAAAATACTAAATAAAAACAATGTAAACAACAACAAAATAAACAATAAAAAAGTAGACACAATGACAAAAATAAAACAAACACTAGCAGAAATAATAATAATAATAATAATAATAATAATAATAATAATAATAATAATAATAATAATAACAAACCAACCACGGACAAGAACAACCATGCCATAAATAAAAATACTTATAACGAACTAGATAAATGCAACTGTAGACACCGCACACTTTTCCCAGTTCAAAATAAATGTCTAACATAAGCGTAGTTTATCAAGCAACAATATTTGCAAAAGAAACCCCGAATAACAAAAAATATTACATAGGCATGACTTCCTTGGATTTCAAACCCTCATACTATGACCACAAAAGTACATTCAAAAATAAAAAACACCGTATAAAAACAACACTAGCGAATAAATACTGGGAACTCAAAGAAAGCGGTCATTCGCCGGTAATCGAATGGAAAATAATAAGACAAGCTACCACGTGCAGACATTTAGATGACCCATGTAAATTATGCCTCCATTAAAAATTTGGCATCCTGTACTTTAGAGAACCCCAAAATCTATTAAACTGTAGACGAGAAATGGCAAACAACTGTGCTCACAAAATAAAACTTACTCTAGGATAGCGATACAAAATACATTTAAAACTAACAAAAACAATAGAAAACAAACCAATAAATAAATTAAATAAACATCAATATACATAAACGATCACACATATATGTATATATATATATATGCATGTGTGCAGGTATGTGTGTACACATATGTATATTTATATATATATATATATATATATATATAAAAAGAAATAAAGGAGGAAAATCGTCTGCCTTAAACCACTAACTTAGTTCTAAAACATATCCTTTGTTCGATAAAATGCATGCCCATTGGCTGATAGGAAGGGGTGCGGTGGATACTAGAAAGCCGATTGGCTAACTAAAATCCTCAACATATATAAAAACGAGAAAAAACCACAGAATTCGCGCATAAGCCTGACGAATCCTATAGCGGATGAAACGCAGAATATTCATTGTAGTTTAATCGTCATATATATGTTATAAATTACTATACATATATATATATATATATATATATATATATATACATATATATACATATATATATATATGCTAGCAGGGAGATCCGATGTTGTCCGGGATTGAATGAGGATCAACAAATGGTCAACCCTCCTATGCTCTTATGGCCATCAAAATCAATGGAATCACCTAGTTTGTTCAATCAAATCGATGGATTGTCTGCTATATTTAGGACCCACTCATCGCAGTGTACCGGGATTAAATTGAACATGCCTCTCCGCAGAGACAGTCCACAATACATTGTAATCTACATCTGTTGATTGTATAAAGCTCTATGTTAATAATGCTTCACTTAAAATTTAAACTCAAAATGTCAAATATCATGGTCTAATTGTGCACAAACAAAAACAGTCGTTCTGAACGCGCCCTATCTTATCAAAGAATCAGCTGTTGAGTTTGTAAAATTACTTGTATATAATTATTTGAATTAAAGTTAATCGTATAAAATGCCAATTATTATGATTCAATTCTGCTCTAAAAAGAAGCATCCATTTCGAACTCGCCTTAGTCTTATGAAAGACTGTACAGTTGATTTTATTGGCTGGACCTTTCTGCTTACGCGGGGATATTCTTCTCAAAAGTGTTAACTTTGTTTGAATTGGACATTAACTCGACTTTTGATGTCGGATACAAAACCTACGTAAGAACACTCCAAGACACATCAATAAGCTTCGTGTGAAATTTGAATAAATCTCCCCAGCCGTTTTCGAGTTCATAGGTAACGAACATGCATACATACATGCATACATATATACAAACGCAAAATTCTTTTTTTTAATAATAACTAGATAGATAAGTAGATAGATATACAGTTATTAGGTAGATAGACAGATAGATAATTATTAGATAGATAGATAGATAGATAGATAGATAGATCATTTGTGTGTATAGATAGGCAAAGTTTTAGTTTGAATGACGTCTCTGAATATCAGAGCACAAGAACAAAGGGCGAAATGTTTGAGGCATGACAATATATGAATGCTTTCTACAAGTTTGCAAATGAAAAACTCGTCAGATTTGATTACGACAGCATTTATGTCAGTGTTAATCAGCGAAAATCAGATTCTGTTTCCATTCGAATTCTTCTTCGCCTAATGATTACATCCGCCTGATAACGACATCAAACATTACGGCAGATATATTAACAATGTCGCCACCCGTAAATGAGTTAACGGATTTTCCCAGCATAATAATTCACTAACACACACACACACACAAATATCCACCTCCGCTCGATGCCGCATCACTTGATAAAACTCTGTGTTTATTTTTTTTTTTTTGATGTAGATCCATCTTCGAAACTCGAGAACTACATCCTCTAAATTGGAAGCACTGCTTTAATTACTACGACGTTCGCCACTTATTACGGCGAAAAGCTACTCAGGGATAAGGACTGAGGAGATGCAATGATTACGAGTTTAGAGGCGAAAAACTTTATGAGAACGTTTGAAATGTGAACACACGCCTGCCGAAAGGAAAACATCCCGAAATATAGCCTTACAGACGCGCCAGTTGACCGCCTGATGCAAGTATGAGCATCCTACATGTAAAATATTATATATATAAAACAAACATGTATATATGTATGATTATACGTATACACAAAAATTGTATCAATAAAATTGAAACTGCATAGCTAGTCCAACTATTATACCTTACTTTTTGTCAGTTTGAGTTTATCCCTCGCACGTTTGCATTTTCTGCCTTCTATAAAACAAAATTTCTTTTATATACACATTAAACAATGCTTCAAGCAAACTATTTTAACCTCTTATAATGTTTTATTTTTTTTTTTTTTTTGCAAAATGAGTACTATTTTTCCGTATCGTCACATTTTTATCCTTACAACCTAATATGTACCAGTTTATTTATCCTTAGAATATATTCTATTTATATAATATATTTTTTACTAAAATTATTGTAATTATATTTGCAATTATTTGTTCAGTAATGATATTCCGTAAATAAAAAAAAACTCATTATTGAGAAATGTTTCTGCACGTTACCAATTTTTAATTAGCCAATGAAAGCACTCAAAATATGATATAATAACGGTAATTACGAACAAATATATTGTTATATGTCTCGCTAATGTCATAGGTGGAAGTTATAGTAGATATGCGTGTGAGGGTAGTATTTGAGGGTATCAAAGATAAAATAGCGTTCAATATTAAATTTAAGATATGCAAATCAATCAGAAATGCATTTTTTTATTTGTTTTTATATAAGCCGATATTTGCTTTATATAACTGACAGAAACATATTTGCGTTGATATATTTTCTATGGAAAAGTAGTTAATCACAAAGATAAAATAAATGTAAGACAGATACAATAAGAGTTTTTCGTGCTGATTAATATTTACTTTTTTCGTTAAAAAAATACTCAAAGTTTAATGACATTAAGTTACCGTTTTTTTTTTTTTTGTCATTAAACTTAATTGAATACAGTTGTTTCAAATTATAACCTAATGTAGCATTTACGCGCAGACTATATTCCTGGGCCTTTAAGCTAGCAACAAAATGTAGTATCTGTTTTGATACTACACTAATCGGTCATCGGTCTTTTAGACTTAGGCAAATTCTACTTTTGTTTCAATTCAAAGTGCCTTTTGAGGGAACTGGACTTTTTCCAGTTAAAAAAATTCACATTGCTTTTGTTAGAAGGCAAGTAAATAGAAAGATACAAAGACTTCGAGAAAAAGTTTCATATTTTTATTAATATAGATTTGAGACATCCACAACTACATAACTACATACTATCAAAACTGCTTCCGGTCTGTATGTGTGTATGTTTTTTTGTTTGCTGTGTGTGTGTGTGTGTGTGTTGTGTGTATGTGTCTCCATAAATGCGTGTTTATGTGTCATGTGACCTTGTTTGACACGAAACGCGTGCATTTCCGAGTAGACTACAGAGCCCGTTTCGTTTTAAACGGGTGAACCGGGTCAAAACAGAAACACAATGGTTTTAAGTACAACATGATGCTTTGGCGTATGACCTCGTTGGTCAAGCTAGTTGTAAAGGTTGACTCGGTCGGCTTTATGGTTTGCTGACCTCATCTGTCATAAAATAATCAAAATTTTACGCAGGCGGGGGTCGATTTACAGTCAGTTGTCGCCTTGTATAAATACTTGGTAGTTTAACCAGTTGCCTGGAAAATTACTGAGTTATTTTAATGGAAGGAGGGATGCTATTTATTGGTTTTGTTTTTTTTTTCTTGTACTATTGAGTCATCACTTATCAAGGCAAATGAGGACTTAAGGATAAAAGTAAATGAGATGGCAGGCTTGTTCCTATTAAGTTGCCTCCCCACGAGGTCAGAGTTAGACACAAGGTCGGTTTTTGATGTGGAGAAAATCCAGCTCTCCGAAAAGAGGCACTCTGGATAGGAACAAAAATAAAAATTGGCTCAGTCATGAAGGATCGCTACCAACTGACCGATGACAGAAAAGACAAGAACAGATACTACACTGTGATCTTATTTAACATTAACGTTTAATACCTAAAGTATTTCTGTTTATAATAAAAAAGAATTCTTCATTAATTAAAATATGATGTTTATGGGCACTTTACAACCGGGCAACGCCGAGTGGCTTGCTAGTCATTCTCTAAATTTCAATTTCTTTTAATAGCTCCTTATAAGGTTAAGCCTTCGATTTTAGACATTTTCTAATGTAAGATGTGTCTTTTTTTTACATGGGGATCACCACATATCAAGGCCCGTAAGCCACTCGAGGATAAGGGTTATTTTGTGTACAATGATCGATGGGATAGTATCGTAGTAATAGTTGGTATTGGAGATTTGATAAAGCGTCTTACTTAAGGGGGCGATTAATCAGGAATTTGTTTATGTTGGACTTGAAGACGTCCAAGTTGTAGTCAGGTGCGAAACAGGCAAACGGAAGAGAATTCCACAGGCGTGCACTTCTTAGAAAAAAAGCTATGTTCATGGAATCTACGTTTTGCTTTAGGCACATATAAAGAGTGTGGGGAAATTACTGACAGTGGTGTTAGCTAGACGGGTGTTTATCATGAAGGATTGGCGAGGGGGGACCAGAGATTGGAGCTCGGACGAGCACTTGCCATGGAAATAACGATAAAACAAAGACAGGCTCGCAAGGTCTCTTCTGTGAGAGAGAGGTTGCAGGGAAGAGAGCATCCCCCACTAAGCCACGGAGTCTATTTTGTACTTTGTCAAGGCAGGATAGGCTGTTTTTTTGAAGCTCCAGCTCAGATGTGGCAGCAGTACTCCATCTTTGGACGTACTTGGCTTTTATATAGATAGAGAATTTCATCAGTAGTGAGATATCTTCTGGAGTGGTAGAAGGATCCCACTATTTTCCCAGCGGCCCTGGCAACAGACTTTGTACACGTGTTCCATTTCAGATCAGGGGTAAAGGTCAAACCCAGGAGCTTGTCAAAACCTGAAGCCTCCCCAAGACGAGAGCCATCCATTTCAATTGATGCTAGATGAGGAACAGAGCGTTGATGATGTAAAGTTAGGAGCTTGGTTTTAGATGCATTAAAAGTAACCAGATGCATATTCAATAAAATTAGAATAAGGATTCCAGACATGAGGTTTAGTATCATTATATCTTGATTTTAATTGGTGTAAGGGAATATAAACGTGGTATATCTATCCAGTGAATTAAGTTTACGCGTAAAACACGTATAAAGGTGCCCTCAAATTTACCATATCTAAAATGGTGTGTTTAATCAGTCAGATACAATTGACCACATGATTGATCACATACGATTGATCACATAAGATGGATCACATAAGATTGATCACATAAGATTGATCACATACGATTGATCACATAAGATGGATCACATAAGATTGATCACAGGCGAATGATCATTTACAGTAGTAGTTTTTCAACAACTGAACACAAATATGAAAAGCTTTCTAAATTTAAGTTTTAGATCCTGATGGAGTGACCAGGTGTGAACCAGTTAACTCCCATCGCTCAATTCACTCGCAACCCCAGTCTTGAATAAGAGATAGTGATAACGATCTGATGACCTTAAATAAATATCCCCTCGATGCACCAAACGACCGGCTAGAGACAACTATGTGCCCTTTCTTTATTAGATTACTTGCTGTCTCCACTCGGTGTTTCGCGGAATTAAATTCAATGCTGTTTCAATAAACCATAAGCAATAATAGAGTAACCTCTTTGGCTAGGAACAAAGTGTAGCATCTGTTCTGATACTAGATTTTACTTTTCTAACCTCGATCGGTGGAGAAGTCCTTCTAGATTGAGGCAATTTGTATTTTTGTTACTATCCAGAGTGTCCCTTTTTGGGGAGCTGGATGTTCCCCACGTTAAAAACCGACCTTGTGCCTAACTCTATCCTCGTGGGGAGGCAAGCAAATACAAATAAGAAAGTAGTTCAAGGTTAGATAAATGAAATTTGCTGAATTAATTAATGAAAACAGCTAACTTGTTTTCTTTGTTTTTTTTTTTTTTAAGAATCATAAAATCAAACAAGTCGCTATAATTCATAAGTAAGTTATTTTTTTGTAAAGTACTTGTTATAAGGTGTTAATTACACGGAGCAATTCAGTAAAATGGCTGACTTATCTTCTAAAAAACTGAACTGTATTAGAGTCGATCGAATTTTATCAGTAAGTCATTTTAGGTTCGTTTTACTGTACAGATTCGAAAAAGTTGTCCAAATATTAAAACATATATAAGGGCACTCTATATATAACAACAAATATAACAAATAAATGTTATCAAAGGCAAGATCACTTACTTTTCTACCTAACTGAATATGTTTTTGTGTTTTTATTTAATGTAACATGTTTTTTCAGCTTTGAAAACATACAGTGTTTACCGATGTATTGGAAAATTAAAAATGGCGCCCGGCTCTCTCTTTGACACGGTAGGTTTGGGAAAGCGAGTTAAGAATAAAACAATAGACATAATACTGTTAGAAACACGCTCAATATATGTTAACATGAGATAGGCTGACATATATTCGGTGGGTTTTAAACAGTATTTTGTCTAGTTTTTTTTTAACTCATTTTCTCAAACTTACCGTGTCAAAGAGAGAGAGCCGGGCGCCATTTTTAATTTTCCAATACATCGGTAGACACTGTATGTTTTTCGAGCTGAATAAACATGTTACATTAAATAAAAACACTAAAAATATATCCAGTTAGGTAGAAAAGTAACTTATTTTGCCTTTGATAACATTTATTTATTATATATTTGTTTTTGACAACCTTTTCGAATGAAAAGCGCTCTTTCCTATGATCACGTGCAGAAAAATACAACGCCTAGCTGAAACAACTTCAGTACTTGTAAAGTTTAATCAAGACATGAAAAAATGAAAATATAGAAAGAAGGTTATATCGTACGTGTCCGTTATGAAATGAATTTCTCCGACAAAAAAATGATGTAATTTCATCGAGTGGTTTTTTTTTACAGCGAAAAAACAACAACAACAAAAAAACAATTTGTTATGATACCGAGCAAAAGGTTCGATTTTTAGGAAGAAAAGCTAGAATTAAAGATGGGGAGGGAGTGTCGGCACTTTAAACTAAATTATCTCACCGCGGTATGTTCAAAAATTTCTAAGATGGCTACAGTCAACCTGCTGTAATGAAAAAAAAGTGTTTTTCCGCTATAAAAAAATTAAGAAACAATTTTTTTTAAGATACTCAATCAAATTAAGTGAAAAAATTTTTTCGGAGATCTTCAATTCAAAACGGATGTGTACAATATAAACTTTTTTTAACGATATTTTTATTTTTAATGTCTTGATTAAACTGTACAAGTACCATAACTTCAAACAATTTTCCTCCCGCCCTATCTAAAAAAAATCTATTAGGAAAGCTTCTAGAGATGTCCGTCTGCGGAACACAATACCGTCTGTCTGCTTTGCTGCTGACTATAATACGGACGTCTTCAAGTCTAATGTAAATAAATTCCCATTGAGTACTCAATTTAGATAATCTTACCCTACTCAAGTTTCCACAGTGACTGATATTGCTTCAGAACTTAACACTTAACCCTTATCCTTGAGTGGCGTATGTCTTCATAAGTTGTAACCTTCTAGGTAAAAACAACTATTTCATCACAAACCGAAACACCAGAAGTATTTTCCTAATATGTTTTTTTTTTACTCATGTTCACCCCTGAAAAAAGCATATCGCCATTGGATGTAAGGAGCTATTATTTCGGGTCATGTCTAGGAAAAATTAACAAGATATTTGTTCATGTTACATGTAAATTTCTGCATATCATTACAGCTAGGGAAGCAGGCAGCAGGAAGGGAATTCCAAAGTCTAGCTGGTCGAGGAAAGAAACTATTAAAATAGAAACCTTTTTGGCATGTAGGGACATCAACAGTGAAGAGATGAGATCTTATTGCTAAGCGGGTTTGTCGAGGATATGTACGTCGAGGGGATACAAGTGCAGCAAGTTCATCAGAACACATTCCTTTTTGTAAAACAGGCACAGAGATACAACATGGCGGTAATGGGACAAGGGCTGGAGCTTAGGACAACACTTTTTTTGAATCCTATCTAAGAGGGAGAGACAAGTGGTAGATGCATCAGCACAGATGTGGCAACAATACTCCATGCATGGTGGTCTTGTAGAGGTACAAGATACCCTCAGGTGTGAGTAATTTACTAGCTCTATAGAGGGAACTCACTTTCTTTGCAGAAGCCTTTGCAATGTCCTCTATGTATTTGTTCCAGTTCATATTTCCCGCAAGCGCTAAGAAATAAATGGAAAGTTTACGCGTATAGTTGGGCAAGCAGGTTAAGGACTTAGTTATTTAGTGTTAATAATGTTAACGCTTACCACGAAAAGAGTTTTAAAAGAAAAACATAAAATAAACGAACATTTCATAAGTCTCTGCATTTGATGAGGTCTGTAGGCTTCTGTCCTGGCCACTTCACGGATAATACGACACTGATCCCGCTAGTTATTTTTATTATCTTATTATTGCGTATTCATTGAAGTGTTCAACGCGCCAGACTATCTGGACACTATGGGTAATCCGATACACAACATGATCATCTAATAAAAGAAAGGAAAAATTCTGTTAAGAAAGTCAGAAGTTAAACAGTTGACTAAAACAGGTCGGTTGGTACATTAGGCGGATCATTATTGAGGGACTTGGACCCATAGCGCCAGGTGACTGAGATCGTCATCTCCCTGTCCGATATTGAGGATAAACATTTAGCTAACTCCAATTGTGTTATTTCTCCGATTCCCACGAGTTCATTCGAGTGAACAGTGACAATATTTCCCTCTCTCTCTCTCCCTCTCTCTCTCACACACACACACACACACACACACACACACACACACACACACACACACACACACACACACACACTCTCTCTCTCCCTCCTCTCTCTCTGTATTTCACACAGCGAGATGATGTGACACAAGATACAGAAAGTGAGATTTCAATAACCAGCGATCCAAAAGAAGGGCACTCTGTTCTACAAGATTTCTTGGGTAGTCCATTTGGCCTTCCCTGTTATGGGTTGCCTCAGGCGATTATCAAAAAGAAAATAAAACTAAATCCTTCTAATAAAAAGAAGACAAAGCCTACAAGGGTTGAATTCCAGAAGTGCACAGGACGAAAAACATACCTCAATAAAGAGGGAACGAGCCACTTCAACAATGGAAAGCTACTACTATGGATGTAACGATTGATTTCATCTCATATAAGCACGTCGCTTGGTCGTAAAATACGCTTAAATATAGTGATTTGAAAAGTTAAAAAATATATGACTTGATTACCATCAGCTAGAATCGAAATCAAAACATTTAGCTCTGCAGAGTTATTCGTTGATCTACAACCTAAGGATTGATGAATATCGATACTCTAAAAACTAATGCAATTTAACGAATAAGTGGATAATTGCGCATGCGTAAAGGAGCACTTTAAGTTGACTTATGTCTACCACGTTCCAATATTATCAATTTCGATCGATTAGCAGCGATTTTTACCGACTGAAAAGCAAATCGAGTTTGTTCAGCAAACGAATACTTTTTATATTACGCTTCACTTCACTGGCCTTTTTGTGTGCATCTGTTTCGATATAGAGTCAATATGAGCTATTAAACATGGTTTCGGATTAAAAAAAAATGAGTAGTGATAATTTGTATCATTTAAATAATCCCTACAACGTTTTCTCTCTTGGTAAAGGTATTTAATAGAAACCTCTCACACAGGCTCCCTCCACAGATAAAGTATATATATATATATATATATATATATATATATATATATATATATATATATATATATATAATTTTTAAAATATAATTATCCACTGACACGTGTTTCGTCGTCTACGACTCATCAGAGTGGCTGAATTAAAAATAATATATATATATGCCGCTCCCCATTTAGGGGGTACCAAATTCGTCAAAGGGAAAATTATTCCCAACTCGCATTTAGGTAAAAATGCACTTTCGTATAAATAACTGAATTCGTTCAATGAGTATCGCTAACAAAAACAAATAAAACATCTATATATATATTCTTATAATATATACCAATCCTTATTTAAGAAGCTCAATTGTAATTACAGAGCAGTAGAATGACAAAAAAATTATATTCCTAAATTTATGATGCTATAATTTATTCCTTTAATTCAGTTGCCATTTGCAATTCTTAACAGTATCTGTTTCGTAGCGCAAAACCAATAACTTAATTGTTATATCAATCAGAGAATCTATTATGCCCTTAACTTATCAAAAGAAATAGCAACAATAAGTCCGTCAACGGGAAATAAAAAGCAATTTGACATGATTAAAATCCGAAAATTGGAAAATGGCGTAATGGAAACATAGTTAAAAGGTATTTGCAGTTTCTCTACCAATTTTCGGATTTTAATCATGTCAAATCGCACTTTATTTCTTTTTGACGGATTGATTGTTGCTATTTCTTCTGATGAGTTAAGGGCATATTAGATTCATATAATAATTAAGTGATTGATTTTGCGCTACAAAACAGATACTGTAAAGAATTGTAAATGCCACTTGAATTAAATGAATAAACTATAAGATGGTAAACATAATGAATTTTGGAATATAGTTGTTTGTCATTTATTCACTATATATATTATAAAATATTGATGTATGTGTGTGCATTCAGAGGTAATAGAAATAATTACAAGATTTAAATATGCTAATTTTACTTAGTTTTTATTTAAAATAACATAATTGATGATGTAAATTTTGCATTCCTTCAAATATATATATATATATATATATATATATATATATATATATATATGTGTGTGTGTGTGTGTGTGTGTGGGTGTGTGTGTGTGTGTTTGTGTTTGTGTTTAACACTCGATGGCCATATACATATTAACGTTGGTGCGAAAATAATGTCGCTTTTTGACATTTAACTTCATGTAAAAAAAAACGACATAATACTGCACGATATTATTTTTGCACCAACCTAATAGATTGCTCATAAGAAATATATTTTCAAACTTCCAACTTCTAACACCGGTTCTGTTACGAGATTATTTTACTATAAGCTTGAATGAAGCAAAGAACAACCCATTCCAAAAAATCTGAAAATAATATATTTTCCGAAATTTCTTGCAATCATCTGAAAATATAGTGGACGTAAGTCTCTCTCTTTCTCTCCCTCTCTCTCTTTCTCTTTATTTCTCTCTCTCTCTCTCTCTCTCTCTCTCTATATATATATATATATATATATATATATATATATATATATATATATATATATATATATATATATAATGTTACAGGTAGGGCGATCTAAATCCGTACAAAGCGATTTTGATCGATTTTAAGAATGTTATGCATTCAAACATGGTTTTAAAAAGCATCGTTTTCTGCAAGCTCTAGTTCGAACTCAGTGTGACTGTATTTCGGGAATGACATCGGAAACAAGCAATTTCTTTCTAAATCTTACTATATTATCCCGGATAACATAAAGTCTTTTATTCTCTTTTACTTAACAAGGAAACAACGACTTATGTATAAAATATATATGAGAAAGCGACGTGACCGCCACTGTTTCAATTAAAATATTTTCGTGTAAGAAAACATTCAAAATATTGATCAAAACTAAAACAGAGGAGAAAATGAACAATTATTAATAAAAGAAAAACAGAAAATACGAAAAGGAAATCCAAAAAAAGAAAGAAAACTAAGCGAGTTTAAAAAAAAAAACAAAAACAGCGTGTGACACACATTTAAAACCGCAGAAAAAGAAGCCATTTTTATAGCTAATTTTGGCGCGCTGAAATTACTTGGAAATATTTTGAAAATAAATCGAAACTTTTAGTTAACATCACAGTGAAACAAAAGACATTTCTTGAAAGCTGTCAAAGTAATACCGTGTCCACATTAAAATGAAATCTGGTTAGAGTAATTTTACATTAGGAATTAGACAAAACACAATGTGATTCCAGCGGAAAACAAACAAATGAATACAACAGTTTTTAAATATAGAAGAAATATCTTAAGATGTTTATTTCGGGCGCAGATAAAACTTTGATTCATTTTTTTTGTGTTCGCAAACAATATCCATTACTTTACTTGGAAGCAAATTGTAGTATCTGTTTTAATACTATACTTCATCTTTTATGTTCTCGATAAGTAAAATGTACTCGTTCTAGATACTTTAGAAATGTTTATTTTTATCTCAAGCCAGAAAGCGGCTGTTTTAGGCGCTGAATTTTTCATATATTAAAACAGACTTTGTATATACGTCTGCCATCGTAGGGAGACTAGTTAATAGGAACTTTATGTCGAAGATAAGTGTAATATCATTTCTTTTTTACAAAGGGTCACCACTTATCAAAGCCCAGAGGCCACTCAAGAATAATTTTAATAAGTGTACAGTGGTCAATGGAACAATATCGTGACAATTTTTAGTAGTGGAAATTTGGTCAATTGGATTACTCAAGGGGAACGGCCCATCAAGAACCTGTTCACGTTGGCTTGAAGACGACCATATTATAGTCAGTCGGAAAGTAGGCAAATGGGAGAGAGTTCGGCAGGTGTGTAATTCTAAGAAAGAAACTTTGTTCATGGAATCTACGTTTAGGTTTAGGCACAGATAAAGAGCGAAGGAAATTATTGATATGTTTTACAGCTAGACGAGTGTTTCTCATGAAAGTTTTGCGAGGAGGAACAATAGATTGAAGCTCAGACAAGCACTTTCCATGAAAATAACGATAAAACAGTCTCGCAACGTCTCTTCTGTGAGAAAGAGGTTGCAGGGAAGAGAAAACGGCAGCCCCTCTAGGTTACGAAGTATATTTTGAACTCTGTCAAAGCAGGATAAGCTGGTTCTAGCAGCTTCTGCCCGGATGTGGCAACAGTACTCCATCTTTGGACTACCCGGCTTTTGTAGAGAACTGCATCAGCAGTGAAATATCTACTGGATCACTAGAAGTATCCCACCATTTTCGCAGCAACCTTTGAAACAGAATAATGTACGTGCTCCATTTCACATCAGGAGTAGTGGTCAAGCCCAAACGCTTGTCAAAATATGGAGCCCCCCCCCCAAGATGAGAGCAACTCATTTCCATTGATGCCAAATAGAGACCAGAACCTTGATGATGTAAAGGCAACTTGGTCATAGATGCATTAAAAGTAACTAACCACCTCTTTTTCAATTGCACCACATGCTCAAGATAAGAGGAGAGAGCATCAGAGAGAACGTGCCTGTTTTGGTCAGAGTTGGAATATGATATAGCGCCGATGCACGTATGTAAATGTATGCGAAGTGACGTCACCGGTAGGGAAAAAGTACTATGAAAAAAGAGAAAAAGAACCATCACGAGGGTGATTAGATAACGTTCAAGAACGCGTAATAAACGCGGGGGACGTTCTGGATTACGTGAGTGACGTCTCAGTTGTACCAATAAGGAAATAAATGTTGTTGCTACAAAGAGCAAGCCGGTTGGAGTTATTTCCTATTTTTGTCTTCGTCTTCTTTGCGACTGAAACTGCACACAATATAGAGTGGTTTCCGGACAATATTACACGAAGGTAATTCTCACGGGAATTGTGTCCTTATTGGAAGCGGCGATGGTTCCTGTTAGATAATCTGAAGTGCTCAATCATGTCTACTTTTGCACCAATCTTGAGTGTCTCCAGTCTTTCGATCATCAGTGCGACGAATATAGACGAATTTAACGGATAATGACCTTTCTTCTCTCGAGCTAAGGTATGGTACTGAATAATTCTATGATGTTAACCTGTTCAGATCTTGCCTCTCGTCGTTATATCGTACTATTCCATACTATTTCACATCTTTCTAGGCAGAGTGTATTCCGCCTACAAAACACACTGACCTCTTATCTAGCTTTGCCACCATGGAAACCTGACTTTCCGATGATGGGAGGTAGGAGTCTCTCGAGCGGATGAGCGTAGCCTCTGGAGAAGAGTTGTAAAAACATGCTTTAAGATAAATGAAGAGAGGAAAATAGTTGCGGTAGATGTGAGCGTACAGACGGCAGAGGAAATCAACACATACCTTTCAAAAAAGAAACCATCTTCATTTTTATCAAATCCAATAGATCTTGCCGATTCAGGATAGAAGTCAACAGTACAGTCGACTAATTCAACAAACTAATTTGAAGCGCAGAACTCCATTGCCTTCCGAGCCAGAAGAATGCCAACAATGTAAAGATAAAACCCCATGAATTATAGGTTTTATAGAATTTATTTGCTTCTTCACGAGAGCAAAATGTGACACAAGATCGTTTTGATGTGAGGAAAAACCAGCTCCCCTAAAAGAGGCACTCTTCGAGGAGGAAAAAATACAAATTTTCTTAATATAGAAGAGTTTCCCCTTCATTGACAAAGGACAAATTTATTTAAGGGTAGGATTAGAAAAGATACTACACTTGCATCTTGGTCTGAAAACTAGATAGTTTATTTTTGGATGCAAAATGTTCATCGGACACATATTTATTAATGAGTTTGTTCGACTTTTTTATTTTCATATAAATTTGGTTTGGTTGTTTTGTTTTACGACGTTAATTTGGTTTGGTTGTTTTGTTTTACGACGTTAATTTGGTTTGGTTGTTTTGTTTTACGACGTTAATTTGGTTTGGTTGTTTTGTTTTACGACGTTAATTTGGTTTGGTTGTTTTGTTTTACGACGTTAATTTGGTTTGGTTGCTTTGTTTTACGACATTAATTTGGTTTGGTTGTTTTGTTTTACGACGTTAATTTGGTTTGGTTGTTTTGTTTTACGACGTTAATTTGGTTTGGTTGTTTTGTTTTACGACATTAATTTGGTTTGATTGTTTTGTTTTACGACGTTAATTTTGCTTGGTTATTTTGTTTTACGACGTCAACCGTTTCTGAGTTATTAAATACCGAAACCGATAATCTTGGTAAATGTTTTTATTTTTCAACTTCTTATACCTTCAAATATTTATTCAGGATTTTTAGTTTGGTTATATCATTTTGGGAGTCACCATTTATCGAGGCCCGAATACCACTCAAGTATAAAGATCAATAAGTATACAGTAGTCATTGCGACAAAAGCGTATTAGTAGTTGGTGGTAGAAATGGGGGTAGAAATTGATTATTAAAGAGGGCAGTTCAACAAGAATTTGTTTACAGTGAACTTGAAGACGAATATATTGTAGACAGTCGGTAACCAGGCCAGCGGAACAGAGTTCTAAAAGCAGGCAGATCTAGAGAAGAATCTTTCTTCATAAAGCTTGCCTTTGGATTTACTGCTTATCAAGCAGTTCTGTTCATAAAGTTTGCGTTTAGTTTTACGGTTTATCAATCATCTTTCTGCGTAAAATTTGCATTTAGTCTAACAGCATATGAAGCATTTCTGTTCATGGAATTTGCGTGTGAATTTGTGCTACAGCGTAGCAACCATGTTTGTTCCGAGAATTTGCGTTTCGTTTTACGGCTTATCATCCCTTTTTCCTCATGGAATTTGCGTTTAGTTGAAGAGCTTATAAACCATTTATATTCATGCAATCGGAGTTTAGTTTAACAGCGTATCAACCATTTATGTTAATAAAATTTGCGTTTAGTTTATTATGTTTATGGATTTGGCGTTTAGTTTAACAGCATATCAACCATTTATGTTAATAAAATTTGCGTTTAGTTTAACAGCGTATCAACCATTTATGTTTATGGAATTGGCGTTTAGTTCAACAACGTATCAAGCATTTTTGTTCATGGAATTTGCGTTTAATTTTACGGCTTATCAGCAATTTTTGTCCATGAAAATTTGCGTTTCGTTTTACCGTTTATCAACCGATTTTGTTTACACAATTTGCGTTTAGTTTTACGGCTTATCAACTATTGTTGTTTATGGAATTCGCATTTAATTTTACGGAGTATTAACCATATTTGTTTTCTGGAATTTGCGTTTAGTTTTACGGCGTTTCAATCATTTATGTAAATGAAATTCGCGTTTAGTTTTACGGTGCATTAACCATTTTTATTCATAGAATTTGCATTTAGTTTTACGGCATATCAAACATTTTTGTTCATAGAATTTGCATTTAGTTTTACGGCGTATTAACTATTTTTGTTCATGAAATATGCGTTCAGTTTTACGGCGTATTAACCATGTTTGTTCATAGAATCTGCGTTCAGTTTTACGGCGTATTAACCATTTTTGTTCATGGAATCTGCGTTCAGTTTTACGGCGTATTAAGAATTTTTGTTCATGGAATCTGCGTTCAGTTTTACGGCGTATTAAGCATTTTTGTTCATGGAATCTGCGTTCAGTTTTACGGCGTATTAAGCATTTTTGTTCATAGAATCTATGTTCAGTTTTACGGCGTATTAAGCATTTTTGTTCATGGAATCTGCGTTCAGTTTTACGGCGTATTAAGCATTTTTGTACATGGAATTTGTGTTTAGTTGTACGGCGCTATTGTTTCCTGGAATTTGCGTTTACTTTTACAACATATTAACCATTTTAACGCGTATCAACAATTTTCAGATTATTTAATGCCGAATACACTTTTGAAAAAAAAAAAACGTTTGTTGATTCGATTTCTTTATATGTTCTCATATTTATTCATTGTGTTTAGTTTGGTTGTTTTGTCTTATGTCCTATCAACCATTTTCGGGTTTATTCATGTTAGTAAAAGCGTTTATGTTTCATGTTCTCCATATCTTCAAATATTTATCCATGGTGTTTTAGTTAGTTGTTTTGTAGCGGTTGAAAATTATGATTTTGTTTTTGTCTTTGCAGAACACGATTGAGTTTACACAGAAAAATAAAATAAAAAAATTACATCAATGTTTAGTTCATCTATTATAGAAATCGCTTGCGACAATTATGATAATAATATTAATGCCGTTCATCAAATTCTGTCCGTGTTTTTTTTAACAATATCATACCAGCTGATATTTTAGAATTGACGATCTTAAAAAAATGTCTTTTTATATAAAGAAAGAAGAATTTTTACATTGGAATAATTTATGTTATGTTAGTGAATAGCGGGCAGAAGAAGAAAGTTGTCTATTTATCTATCTATCTACTTGTTTATCTAATTATCTGTGTATCCATCTATTTATCTCTTTTATCTATTTATTAATCTATCTATCCACCCATCCATCACTTTATCTATTTATCCATCTACCTATCTGTCTATCTATCAATATAGCTATATAATTATCCATCTAGTTAGTGATGAGTGAACAACAGAGATTGTAATCTTCATGTGTTGACAGATGTTCAAACATATCAAAATCTGTGACCTGTCAGTTTGCACCTGCAAGTATCTGAACAAGGGACCGGTAGTGACGTGCCAAGTGTCACGAGTTCCAGTTTGTACAAGCATATTGTTGCGTTGGATTTGGGACACGAAGAGAGATAGATAGGCTCAGAATGGGTCTCCCTATGAACGAAGAAAAGTCTTAGAATGGAGGCATAGATTGAAGCCAACGATCGTCGATCAACACTTCTGCTATGATGAATACTTAGGAGTGAATAAAATACATAAAATCTAACATCTTCTTGGGTCCTGTCTTTAAATGTTTCTTTTAACAGATTCCAGATTCTCCACAGACGAACCTCCCAGAAAGAAAAGCATTAGCAGAACCAGGTATGTCGTTATGTATAGGCTATATTATATGTTCTGACACACACGCACCAACACCACTAAATGAGAGGAATCACGGGCTGTAAAATAGTCCGTTACATAACAACACAACGTACAAGATACATTAATACGGTCTATTATAAAAAGAAACACCTAGACATTTATTACTGCCACGTACACATTCAAACACATCACGAGGCAACCAGTATACACATATATAGATCCGTTCCAGAACACGAATAGATCACAAACGCACGTATATATAACAAACATTAATTTAGTACCGTATATAAACGGTCATGTTACGTAAAAATATTCCCATATATATATATATATATATATATATATATATATATATATATATATATATATGTGTGTGTATATATATGTATATATACACACGAATATATATATATATATATATATATAGAGAGAGAGAGAGAGAAAAAAGACTATATATATATATCTATATATGTATATATATATATACACACGCATATATATATATATATATATATATATATATATATATATATATATATATATATATATAAAAGACTATAGTTATGATTGTTTCGATTTTCGTTACTTATCGGATATATGTCTGTATAAATACAGAAATATAAATGTCCTTTATCTGAAATTTGCAAAAGATAAGCTCAGATGTTTCGGAATGTATGAGGAAGGAACTTTCACACACACAACGTGGCTTATACCTAATAGTAGAGATCAATATGATAAACTATGACTAAAAATACGTCACCTGAAAGTACTTCTTTCAAACACCTCGGCTTAACGTTCACAGGAAACATCAGTTGGAACAGATAGCATTGCCAAGACCTCCGCGAAGAAGGTAGTCTTTCTCTACCTTGCGAGAAAGCTACTTACTCCTGAAAGTATCTTATATCTCTACAAAGCAACCATTCTCCCATGTATGGAGTACTGATGTCACATTTGGGCTGGAGCATCTGCTACTAGCCTCTCGCTTCTGGGCATTCAAAAGAGAGTCGCCAGTCCGATAGGTCCTAAACTGTCATCAAAGCTTCAACCTCTTCCCCATCGACGAAATGTTGCATCCCTCTGCCTGTTCTTCAAGTATTTTAATGGTGAATGCTCCGACGAACTCCTTGTGCACCTTCGACGTAAATATCCCCGAGAAACCCGACAAGCAGCAAAATCCCACCCCTACACAGTAAAGATCCCTAGATGTAAGAAAACCTTTTACTCTAGTAGTTTGCTCCCCAGAATTGCTGGACTTTAGCACTCCCTTCCGGGTTCCCGCTTTCTTATCTGTACTGACATGCAGAAGTTCAAGTGTAATGTGAACAGAGACATCTTGTTGCCCAACTCCCTACATAGTATCTCTACAACTTATGGTATCGTCTGTAGCCCCCGTACATGAAAGTGGCACTGTGCCTTGTTTGAGGTGTAATGGAATATGTATATATATATATATATATATATATATATATATATATATATATATATATATATACACTACAGTACTTTCCCATTGATTACTGTACACGCAATAACTCTTATGCCTGAGTGGCGATCCCAATGTAAAATAAAACAAAAAACAAAAAAAACATAAGGATTTAATAAAGTAAATAAAGATTTGTTTGTAAAAATCAATATTTCGACGTCGTACGTCTTCCTCAGCGTATATATATATATATATATATATATATATATATATATATATATATATATATATATATATATATATATGAAATTTCCTTTTCCGTGCCATGATATAAAGTCGAAAATAATTTAGTAGTAGAAAATTGATCTGCTTTTCTTTTAATGCTGATTTCTTTTTTAATTTCCAAGAAAAAAAAAACTTTGGCTCGCGTGAAGCGAATAATTATGGTTTTAAAAAATATCACCGTTTTATTTTTACTTTTTGAAAGAACCTTACTTGTCTAGTCGCACTGATGAACTGTGATGCAGCAATGCAGTACTGTATGTTGATGACTATATATATATATATATATATATATATATATATATATATATATTTATATATATATATATATTAGTATGTTTAGGCAGATTTTTTTTCTTTTATGCACGTTTCATTAAATAGCACAGACAACTCTTACTTATATTTGCAATAAGAAAAATAAGCAAGAGTTGACTGTGCTATTTAATGAAACGTGCATATATATATATATATATATATATATATATATATATATATATATATATATATATATATATATACTTTTAACTGTTTGTATTTTATTTCCAGAGTTCATATTTTAGTAATAACATGGTCTATCGAGACACAGGTCAGTAGATGATTAATTATATTGCGTTTGGTATAAGTTGTGTGTCTTTTTGTTTCTTAAATGCGATCTTGTGTATTTAATATTCTGCATTTTTACCGCAGGTCCATAAATTATTTTTTAAACAATGTTTGTATATAAATCATCTACAAGGGATCCTACGGATATTTGTTGCTGTCCTCGTAAAGAATTTTCCTTTTCTTTTATATATACCCGGGTATAAAAGCCGGAAACAACTGTGTTCCGGTGTGAACCCTAATCAGATATAACGGAGGCCGTAAAAAAAAATAAACAAACAAAAACAAATTATGATTAACATAACTGACATTCCACAAGACGCGGCTGAAGATGAAACACGTTTTACTTCCGCTTTTCCTTTCATTTTCTTTACTAAAAGATGAAGGGAAAATACGTACATATCTTATATATATTTTCAAGATATACGTTCCTATACACTTTAGATGTCTCTACTTGAACTCGTATATACGAACCGAAGCTTGATTCAACAATCTGTGAGAAATTATCAATATATATATATATATCTATAATATGAAGCTGAATGTCTGTGTTTGTGACTGGTCACGAATAGGCTCCTATATGATTGACTATTATAGAAAACTGATCACATATTATGACAGAAGATGTATCGAAACACAGGAATGGGTATGTTTGATCTGGCATAATGATTATTCATTAAAATTGTGGGGTCTGTGCACGCGCCTGGTCCATAAAGAAGGGAAATAAAAAAATTTAAATTAAAAAAACAAACGTTTACAAGTGTTTTTGATATATATGTACATAAGAATACTTTGATAAGTATGTTTTAACTTAAATAGGCATGCCATAATAAAATTTTGGGGTCTGCGTTCGCGCCTGGCCTCCATAGAATGGAAATAGGCACAAACTTTAATAAAGACTTTTCATATCTATCTGCGTAAGTATACTTTAATAATTCTGTTTCAGTTTGAAGAAATATGGTATAATAAAAATATGAGGTGTCTGTTCGCGCCTGACCTCCATAGAATGGAAATATGTCACAAAGTTTAACATGGTTTTTTAATATAGATCCATAGAATATTGTGAGAAGTGTTTCAGTGTGAACAGGTATGGTATAATAAATTATGGGGTTTATCTATTTTATTTTTACTTTCATCATATTTTGCTTTGGTTTTGATGTAATGTTATGACCCTTTAGGCTGTGATCATAGCGTTGTATCTGTTAACTGTGGCAAGCGGGGTCAATGGTCAAAATATTATTATTTTTATTGTATTCTTATTAATTGATTGGAGCGACAGTTATGGTATAATAAATTATGGGGTTTATCTATATTATTTTTACTTTCATCATATTTTTCTTTGGTTTTGATACCTCCAAATTCAACCTAAGTTAACAACTCTTCCTTTTCATAACCTATCATACTTTCATAAATCAGTCCATTTTCTATAAGCTGTTTTAGAACCCAGTCAACGACAGATACTTATGCTAGTATATATAGGCATTTGGCAATTAAACGTATAATGCACTATTTCATATTAAGATTTAAACAACGCTTATAAGACAGCGAACATGACTTTATATAAATATTCATATATGTATGTTTATGGACAAAGAAGAAAAATACCTCGACAATCTATATATCTATAAAAGTGAAAGTGTGTGTGTGTGTGTGTGTGTGTGTGTCTGTCTGTGTACATTTCCCTACGTAATAACTCTGTCAATTTTCAGTCTACTGACTCGAAATTTGATATAGAGGGTATGAAGATGTAGAAAAATCTTTGTAATCCATTTTCAGCCAGAAATGTGTCTGGTAAGGGGTCAAAGTTCAATGATTTAACCTTTGAGAACTCTACCAAACTCCTTCAACAATTTTGGATATAAACAATTAAAATTTTAGATATAGGTTCCTTGGACATGGATCTAACTTAATACCTTGATTTTAGCCCAAAACTATAAATGTTAAGAGGTCATAATACGGGTCAAAGTTAAAAAAAGAATTTGACCTCTGCCGTCTCTACCAATTTACTCAGACAATTTCTCGTCTAAACATTTAAAATTTCACATAAAGGGTATTCAGAAATAGGGCAAGCTTTTTAATCGGTTTGGGTCGAAAATTTTTAGTTACCAATATATAAATGTACGTATGTATGTTTGCATGTCTGCCTAAAAATTTCGACAGAAGCGACGGAGTTTTCCAAGATCAGTATTGTTTTGAAGTTCGACCTTTCAGACGACAAATATAAAAAAATTGACTGAAAACATTAATATATTCACCTTCAACTGGGAAATTTTCTACGGGGGGGGGGGGAGTTTTCGTCAATATTTTCGAAAGTCATACACTCCTTTCGATTGTCTAGCCTGAATTTAAACATACGTCACTTCCTGTTTGGCGGTTGTCGTAACAGCAAAGACGTCAGTTTTTTCCCTCCTTTGCGGTACAGGTTCGAGCCTGCCTTCCTACTATCAATGTTTTTTTTGTTTTGTTTTTTGCTCAACATACACCTCCAAACACCCGGAAAACGCCGAGCTTAAATGCTAGTTAATAATAATGGCTCAGTATTATTTAAATGTATATATATATATATATATATATATATATATATATATATATATATATATATATTTAAATCAGTAATCTACGCGCACGGGTGTTTCGGAACCCTACTTCTCTTCAACGTAGCTTGACTGTTATTGGGATTTGAAGCCCAGACCTATGTATTTCAGTCCAGCGCCCTAACAATTACGCTATGATGTCATAGACAATTTACTGTTTAGTTTTTTTATCGTTTATATGTTTACGTATTTTTTGTTGTTGATTTTAAACGATATTGCCTGAGGCATCATAGCGTAATTTGTTAGGGCGCTGGACTGAAAGTTCGTAATCCCAACAACAGTCAAGCTACGCTGAAGAGGAGTATGGCTCCGAAACACGCGTCTCCGTATATCACTGTTTTTACAAATAATGAATAAATAATACGTTCAAATAAAAAATGGGCGACTTTTTGAGAAAAACACCGGATCTTCGAGGCGGAGATGTTAACCTTAATATCGTTTAAAAAATCGACAATATAAAACTATATATATATACATATATATATATATATATATATATATATATATATATATATATATACTCTCTCTCACACACACACTAAGAAACGGGACCTAATTAGAGTTGGGGCTCGTTTTTTTTTTGGTCACCCTGTATATATATATATATATATATATATATATATATAAATATAAAAGCACATCTTATGTTTCTTTTATTAATATTATTTTTTCCTTGTACACATTTTTGTGAATTATTCCATGGGTTTCTGCCTGTTGATTATTATGGACCATCTTCTTCCAATTACGGGGTTTCCTTGGATTTTACTTGTACAAATGGAAATTCTTTTAACTTCCTTGAAGTTTTACATTTGGATTTTACCGTGACTGGATTTATTATCTTCCACCAGACTATCCATTCATGTGTAATCACCCTTTTCTTTACCATATTTCCCCTGCTTAACTTATTTTGTTTTTAAGTAAGTAATTGCAAACTTTCTTGTTGTTTCATCAAATACTTCTGCATGAAAAATCCGATCCCGCATTTTGCTAATTCCTACCCTCTGATGAGAAGGAGTAATTTCTTCGAAACTCCGCGGATTAAGGACTATCCATGTATCTAGTGTTTCCTTTTCAGATTAAATATGTTTTTAACTCATTTCAAATATTTTATTAATTGTTTGCTCATATTATAAGCTCTATTTCCTATTTGGTTTTATCGAGCTTTTATATCTGGCTGAGATAATTTTATAAATATTAATTATTTAGTATTTATAATTTACTTTAATTTTATCATCTTGGATCATTTTGGTAAATTCAATTGTATTTTCATTTTATATATATATATATATATATATATATGTGTGTGTGTGTGTGTGTGTATTTTCGTGTGTGTGTGTGTGTGTGTGTGTGTGTTTTCGTGTGTGTGATTCTAAGTTATTTGTGAAAAAATATTTCTAACTTATTTATGAAAAAATATTTTATTCATTTACGATTTCTCGAGTGTTAGTTATTATACATTTTTAATAACCGTGCAAGTTATTTCTGTGATGGGTAAAATATCAAACTATCTTAAATGAAATCATATTAGAGAAATGTTTACTTTAAGCTACAGGATATCCGTAAAGTTTGCTGACGTAGGTTAGACTAAGAACTTTTTGAAATTTTCTTGCTTTTCAGTAGGAACATGTAAAACGACGCTAGGAGATAGAAAAAAAAAATCAACTTCTCTCAAGAAAATGCTCTGTTCTCGTATCCCACCCCCGAAATAGCCGAGTATTACGGATGCCTTAGGGATAGATAATGCATGGGAAGATTCATCTTTCGGACCAAGTGGAAACATATCTCATTCTGATAAAGAAAGGTATGATGATTAAAATCAACTGCTACAGGGTCAAACGGATGCCAAGGCGAACCATGGTATGACTGGCGGATATCCAGTTATCATATGTGTAGTGTTTATGAGCATATTATCATAGTAATTCCGCAACCCCATAAAGATTGATTTTTGTCCTTTAGTTCTCACATTTCGTAAGCTATGTTCCTGACAAAGGGGGATAATTATTGTTTTCTAAGTCGGAACCTATCCATGTGTAATGTGGTCGTGTCGCTTAAGTCGTGTTCGTTGCATTTCAAACGCTTGGGATCCCACGTTGCGTGATGCTCTGTCACAAAGGAACACACAAAAATAAATACAAAAAAAAATCCAACCCGCCATTTTTTTTAAGTGCAATTGAAATGCATTTACTTGTGGCTCCTCCAAATCAACGCGCTTCACTATCTTGCAAAATCCTTTCGCACATACATTAAAAATTTTCTCCTCGCCACCTCACAACCGCCGTCAGCCAGCGCTTTCTCGTCCTCGATTTAACACGCCTATTTTGCCCTGGACACAACTTGATTCTCTCCCTGAGCACGTGGTGTATTTTTCTTCTATTTTCTTATGAGGAAAAATCGCGCACACTTGCTAATTTGCATAGGTGCTTTAACGAGTGCTGCTGCTAATATTTTCGCTAGCCAGCTATCCTTCGGTTGCTGCTGCTGATTTTTTTCAAACACGCCCATACGCGTTCTGTTACACATCTTAGATTTATTGCTGATTAGTTATTAACCTTGAAGTTATTTCTATTCAGTTTCTTTCATCAAGTAGTGTCATGCCTTGCCTGGATCGAGTTCTGTATATATATATATATATATATATATATATATATATATATATATATATATATATATATATATATATATATATATATGTGTGTGTTTGTTTGTTTATATAACTATATATATATATATATATATATATATATATATATATATAAACAAACAAACAAACATATACAATCATCTCGAATCAACCTCTATGTAAACTCAATCATTCAGGTTGAAAGAAAAATACAGTTGTAACAGCGCGTCGACAATCAACATTCACCGGCATTTGTTGAACGTTTACGAAGCCAATGCAGTTGATGTCAGTAGAGGTATGAGATAGGTTCGTCGATTTCAGAATGCTGACAAAGATGTGTTTTACAAACCGTGTTCCGGACTTAACAATGGAGCCATCAAAAGCGTCCGAAGAAAGTGCATTGAGAATTGCTAGGAATATGTAGAAAAATAAATTCTGGAGCACAAAACGTAGCGCGATTTATTGAAAGCATTCGCGTCTTCGTAGCTCGTCACCGTTTTAGTTTTTGAGTTGAAAAATAGTAAGCCTTGTTTTAGGGACGACCTTGTAAATTAGGACGCGTGTCCAATATTATTTATATACATTGACTGTGGATTTTTGTAAGTAATATTGTGGAGTTTGTGTTAGTACTGGGTAATAAAAAAAAAAAAAAGATAATATCAAAATAATTAATTTACATGAACATAATCTATTTAAATAATAATTATTATTTAGTTAAACAAATACACATAAAACAATTATAATACGTTGGTTCAAGGCTGGGAGAATGGAGCGCAATTAATTCCTTGACGACCCCGGCTTTGGCAAAATAAATGTTTATAATCTCATGTTCCATACGTTTTCCAAGCCTATATTTACTCCCTTCCTACAAAAGCAGAGTTAGTGACAATGTCGACATGAAATGTTGGAAAATCCAGTTGGTCTTTCCCCTAAAAAATTAGAAAAAAATACCGAATATTCATGTTTACGGCAAAAATAAAAATAAATTAAAGTCTACAAATATTTTCTGTTCGATGAATTGCTACCAGTATCAGAACAGGTGCTACACGTTTCTCCTAGCATAAATATCTTCGCGCTCCATTCTCCCAGCCTTAAATCCACGTATTATGTCCTCACCACATATTTTATGTGGTCATTTAATCATTCCAACATCACATAAAATTTCCGATTCTTAGTCCAAATTTTCATCCTTCCACAAAGATATTACATGCATTAAGTCCCAGGA
>NC_136486.1:101593292-101605792 GCF_053919585.1 Euprymna scolopes | reverse complement strand
GCAGATACCCCAGGGGTCAATTTTTTAAAAACTTTGACCCAAATTTTTACCATTTAACATTTATTGTTTTGGGATCAAATCCAATTAAACAGTTTGATCGATGTCTAAATAACCAACATTTGACATTTCAAGTGTTCGGACCCAAAATTGGCGGAGGAGCTTGGTAGAAGGTCAAATCGTCGAACTTCGACCCATTGACAGCCAACTGTCTGGCCGAAAACTGATTAAAAAGATTTTCCCAAATCTCAATACCCCGTTTGTCGAGCCTGTAGATTGAAAATTTACAGAGTAGTTTGGTAAGGAAACGTGCACCCACAGACACAGACAGACAGACAGACAGACAGACACTTATATATATATATCCGTTTTACACTATATATATATATATATATATATATATATATATATATATATATATAGCATTGGGAAGTGACCATACGGATGTTGGTATAAACAGTCATTATTTTTTAAGTAACAAAATAAAACGTCACAACTCCATGTACATGAAATTAATAAACACCTACAGCTATATCAAAATCTGATATATTTATATATTTTTCTCCGATTAGACATGAGCATTCTTATGACTGTTTTCTGAGCCTTATTACTTTTGTGCTGGCTTCAACAAATTGGAAGCGGATGTTTTCCTTGTAAAATCATTGCTAGAAGATTACTTTAAAAGGGCTATGGGCCTCCTCTATCCGGTTAGGTGGTTAAGCCCCCCCCCATTTTCTTAAATGTATTGTCTTCAGAAGTTCAACTGCCGAGGAAATCAATCTTCCCTGTGCATGGTAACTGTCCAGAATATCAGAAGGAGAATATCAGATGCTACACTTTGCTGGAGATTGTCCTGCAACTGTGCAAGGCAGGAACTTTCATCTTAATAAATTGTATATACCTGCTTATCTGAATACATACAGAGCTTAGTATTTTTAGATTTTCACCTATCTAGTACTAGCTAGATGCAACGTCGCTTTACTTGGGTTATCTAACGAAAACTGGTCTGTCAACGTGATTATGACGTATAAGTAATAACAGTTAACTGTTAACACGCTTAAATAGTTTTATTTTGTAAAAAAAAAGTAATGGATTATAGAATATTCAAACTTCTCGCTGAATGCATTATCTGATCTTTTAATGAAAAAAAAAATGTGGCCAAACCTTAAGATCTGGTTTTATACTTATCCAAATATGCTAAAAACATATGAATTTCTTTAATTTGGTGTGATTTATATTAGTCATTTCGATAAACGCAAAGTTTAGTATTACTACTGACACATATTTCATATGTTTCTGTTCTAGACCCCGGCATTCCCCCTCCCCCTCATCCAGAGAGCATCTTTCCATTGACAAATTCCTTCACATTAAATCCGGAACTTGCGTCTAAATTTTGCCCAGATGAAGAGGCAATTAAATATAAATTATAATTTAAATTTCAATATCATAGGAAAAATAAATTTAAGCCGTCGTATAACCTACGCTGTATGGATCTCTTTATAAGACAAAAACACATGAGTCGTTTAATAAAATTTATATATTCTACTTTAACTTTCAAAGAGGTTTATTCATATAAACCTAATTGGCCAAATCTAATATTCGGAAACACACACATCCACAAAGTTGCATGCACACACATTCAGGTATAAACCTGTCTTTCATATATCGTATTATATTGGAGACGATAACCATATTCCTGTCAAATAACAATGCAGTTTGACATGATATTCATATTTTCCTATTGTTCGCTATGCACTCTTTAGTATGTTTATTCTAGAAACCAGTCAAGCAAAACACACGCACACACACATACACACGCACTCACACATACATACACACGCAGAATAGTACATCCACGACTCGGTTTCGATATTAAATGCGTGAGAAATGCAGGAAGTGTTGAGTTCCGAAAACTTTTATTTAGACACTGAGAACACCCACACACCCACACACACCCACACACACACACACACGCACACACACACACACACACACACACACACACACACATATATATTATGAATAGGGCTATGATAAGAGAATACTTTTCATTGTTTTGACTCTCAAGTATATATCAGTTAATATCGTATATGTTTTTAGATAGAGCAATAGAGCAATAACAGGTTATCTTTGATTTCTAACTGGCAACCACAATTGATTCTCACTGGAATTTGGGTGGTAATAAACGTCCCCAACACTTCAGCCCTTCCGTACCTATCCAGTGAAGGTCTGGTTAGTGCTTTCTCGCCTTAGTCTTTTCATTACACCTTGACTCCTCATGACTATAATATAGGATACCAGTCTACGCTGGTGCCTTTGAGGCAGAGAACACAGTTATAAAGATTTCGTGTAGCTTCAGCTTCTTTGGGTTCTTGTGGTATATTTTCCATCATCATCATCATCATCATCATCATCATCATCATCATCATCATCATCATCATTTTGATCATTAGGAGAACACAGGCCATGATCAATGATTTCTCGTTGGCAGCGACTATAGGTCTTCACTGGAATATGATACCAATAAGCCACCCTAAGGTTCCAGTCCTCTTTGCACTCATCCAACGGAGGTCTGGCTAGTGCTTTCCTTTCTCGGTCTTTCCATCCTCTTTAACGCTCCTTACTTATTTGGTGTGGAGTAAGTTTATGGTAACATACTCATACACAAAAAGGGGATAGGAGGTAGAGGCGCAGGAATAAACTTACAATCATACAGTTTCAGTTCTCACGATTTCATGTGGTGTTCCTTTGTGTTTTACATCTGTAGCAATTTCTGTCCAGTTTGTGTCAGTAGCTCATGTGTGTTAGTCTCCGCGTTCAAAAGTTTTCCTAAATGTTGCAGCCGTTTTGAGAATTGTTATCCCTTGTATCTTCTCTGCCATACCTCTGATTCCAATCTCTTCCGTTCTTCTTGCAAATTTGTTCAGTATTGTTACTAGCGCTTCTACTATTCGTGCTTTTTCTTGAATTTCTTCATCTTCCAGAACACGTTGAGGTATCTGGCCAGTTGCCTGTATTTGCTCCGTGTTTCCGTTTCCTTGATCTCCATTCTGTGATCTGCTGGAACGGCAAACTCTACAATCTGGCATGAGTTTTCCTTAATCATCATCATCATCATCATCATCATCATCATCATCATCATCATCATCATCATCATCCGTATTCGCATCGGCCGTTATCATGTTGTGTGCTCCTTTAAAGGAAAGCGGAATATTCTAAATAAATATTCTTCTAATAAAACAAAACAAAAAAAAATAAATAAAATTGGTGTCTCTTTTAAGGCAAGCTAATAAAATTGATTTGTTCCAAAGTGTAGTATCTGTTTTTTCAGGTGCTACATTTCAATTTCTTGTCATTATTATTATTATTATTATTATTATTATTATTATTGAGACGAATTTCTCACACAGAAGAGACTTTCAGAGAACGGTAAGAGACATCAGCTAAAATTTTGGAACAGTTTCGAACAGCCGCTATTGTTGATAATGCAAGACATTAGACATAACTTTTATGTGCTGTATTACTTGGTGATTTCATTCGATAATAAAAAAGACACTTTTTATTGTAAGATATAATTAAATGGATCAACATATATTATGAATATAGGAGGGGGAAGAACTGTTGTTCGATTGTTACGCACTTTTCTTTATTTAAAACTAAAAATTCTAATCTTCGCTTTTGGGAAGGGCTGGACTATTATCAATCGTCTGAGGCACACAGACCAAGTATTCCGACGGTTACGGTTTTGGCTCTTTTTTAGTCAAACCATTTCATTCTAGAAGTAGATATAGAGGGTGTGGAGGAGAGGGATGGTATATCTACTTACCGGTCCTTGTGTTGCAACTTCCTTTTGGCGGTTGGGCAAATAAACAAAACTGTGACCAAAACAAAATAATCTCTCTCTCTCTCTCTCTCTCTCTCTCTCTCTCTATATATATATATATATATATATATATATACATATATATATATAAAGGCGAAAATGTATATATGCATGTATGTATTTGTGTTCGCCTTTTCTGTATGTCAACAAAAGGTTTTTTTCAGAGAAGCGGTCCCTCGCTTTCCAACTTTTTAAAACTTTTTATATCACATATAAATCGTAATATCCCAAAGTTAACAACGAAGCTCGTCTGTCTATTTAATCTGGTCGATTTCGGGAAGATTAATATTCAACATTTGTCGCTCGCCGCATGTGGGTTAGTCTTTTTCCCATAACATCTTGGGGGGAAGAAGCGTTCAACAGTAAATACCATCCCTCAGTCAAACTTGACCTCATTAACTTATTAAAACGAGCACCTGTCAAATGCAAATAAATTCAAACGTGTTTCCGTTAGCATCTCGCGGTGGGGCAATGGTTAACGTTGCACGTTTTTTTTTTCACACTTTAATTTACAACTTTGCCTCAAGGGTTCGGGTTCGATCCTCATACTTACTTTTTTAACCCCCCACCCCCCGGAGTTTCCACACACACCTCCAAACACCCGGACAACAATGGGTACCCCTCGCTAGTCTATAATATAAATCTCACCTGTCTGTTTAGATATATGTATGTATGTTTGTATGTCTGCCTTAAACTGTCGACAGAGGCGACGGATTTTCACGCGATTGATATCATTTTAAAACCCGACCCCTCGGAAGATATATATCCAAAAATAGGCAAAAAACATTACTTCCTTCACCCTCAACTGGGAACTTATCTACAGGAAGGAATCGCTTTTTCGCCGATATTTTCGAAAGTCATCCCCTCTTTTTGATGGTCTAGCCTTAATTTAAACCTTCATCACTTCCGATTTGGCGATGGGCGCTTTTTCACGTTCTTTTCCTCTTTTACAGTGCGGTTCGAGCCTGCTTACTACTCCTATTTTTTTTTCGATTGCAATTTTCCTTTTTCTTTTTTTTTTTTTTTTTTGCTCAACCAACACCCTTAGACATGTCTCCTTCTCTTCCACCTTCGTGTCACGGATCCGATCCTGCCTTCCTTCTACAACTTTTATTTATTTATTTGCTAAACATGCACCTACAAACACACGGGCAACGGCGGGAACCTAGGCTAATAGTAAATATAAGAGTTGTAGCATTCCACATACATTTAATGCAATTCAAACAAAGCCTCTGATCATGGCTCCCTATTTATTAGCCACATTTACATCTAGATCGAACGGGGATAGTCCTGTAACCTATATATATATATATATATATATATATATATATATATATATATATATATATATATATATACTAGCATTGGTGCCCGGCGTTGCCTGGGTATTTGGAGATGTATGTTGAGGAAAAAAAAAGTGGTCAATTTTTTAAAATTTGACCTCTATTATGACCCCTTAAAATTTATTGTTTTGGGCTCAAATTAAGTTATTAAGTTAAATCCATGTCCAATGAACCTTTATCTAAAAAAATTAAAGTGTTTAGACCGAAAATTGTCGGAGGAGTTTGGTAGAGTTCTCAAAGGTCAATTCATTGAACTTTGATTCCTTAATCGCCAAATTTCTGGACAAAACCGATCACATCGATTTTCCCAAATCTTAGTACCCTGTATATCAAATTTCGAGTCTATAGACTAAAAATTGACAGAGTTATTGCGTAGGGAAATGTACACAGACACACGCACACAGATACACACACAGACATACACACAGACACGTTCACTTATATATATATATATATATATATATATATATATATATATATATATATATATATATATCTGCGAGGGTCGTTCCAAAAGTAAAGACACCCATTCTTTAACTCGAGAAGTATAAGACTTTCGAAGACTGGAAGCCGACCATTGATTTTTTGTGTGCCATTATTTATGTTTCTACATAGTCACCACCATTCTTAATGATCTTTTGCCAACGATAAATAATGACTGTGCATGTGCGTCTGGAGCGCGCTTTGTGTAAAGTGATTTGTTCCAAATGTAAAGACTCCTATTAACTTAACTGAAAAAGTTAAAGAACTACGAAAACGGGTGTGGCACTATTAAAACAAGGGACCTTTTTTGCCCGAGAATATTTATCTTCTACATGGTCAGCTCCATTCTCAATGCATATTTGCCAGAAATTCAATGAAGCGTTTCTGTTTCTGACGCAGGTCTATGACAGGTGGTTGCTTCCTTAGAGTCTCGAACTGTCAATATCTACAACAGAGAGATGAAATTTTGGGTCATAACAATTAAATTTGCAATGCCCTTTGATCCATTCGGGCTGAAAAAAATAGGAAAAAATACTTTTGGAATACCTTTCGTAAATTTATTTTCAAAAATGGTGGTGTTTTTCGTTTTGGGAGAATCTGTTCGTACTCACATAGAAACGTGTGATTGGGTGACAAAACCGGAATAGGCAGAGAACACTGTACTGACAATAGATTTGGGGTTGTATTACTGTACACATAGATTCGAAAAAGTTGTCAAAAAACAAATATAGAACAAATAAATGTTATCAAAGGCAAGATAAGTTACCTTTCTACCTAACTGGATATATTTTTTGTGTTTTTAGTCAGTGTAACATGTTTATTCAGCTCGAAAAACATGCACTGTTTACCGATGTATTGGAAAATTCAAAATGGCGCCCGACCGTCTCTTTAACACGGTAAGTTTGGGAAAAGGTGTTATAAATAATAAACTATACAAAATACTATTAAAAACAACCGAATATATGTCAACTTATGTCACGGTAATATATATTGAGCGAATTTCTAACAGTATTTTTTCTAGTTTATTATTTATAATACCTTTTCCCAAACCTACCCTCTCCGAGAGAGAGTCGGCTGCCATTTTGAATTTTCCAATACATCGGTAAACACTGCATGTTTTTCGAGCTGAATAAACATGTTACACTGAATAAAAACACAAAAAATATATCCAGTTAGGTAGAAAAGTAACTTATCTTGCCTTTGATAACATTTATTTGTTCTATATTTGTTTTTTGACAACTTTTTTGAATCTATGTGTACAGTAATACAAACCCATAGATTTTTATAATGTCAATGTTTCGTTCAAATTACATGCAAGCTTGAATTAATTGAACTGGATAAGTGTTTAAAATAATAACATAATAAATTAAAAGGAATACATAAATATCGTTAAAATAAGTGATCTTTCTTTTTTGATATTCTACAGAAACACTATGCACAAAGGTATTCAGCTTGTGTTTGATACTAAAGAATCACCATTTATCAAGGTCGAGAGGCCACTCGAGGGTAAGGATTAATAAGAGTCAGGTTGACGGCGAGACAAAGTCGTGATGATTGTTAATTATTGTGGTAATTGTGCAGAATTTGATTATTTAAGAAGGCCGCTCCACAAAAGTGTATTTATTATTACTTTAAGAACGGCATATTATAGTCAGCTGGGAAGTAGACCCGCAGTATTGTGTCCCACAGAGTTACAGTTCTATGAAAAATCTCTGTTAATGGAAGCTTCGTTTAGTTTTAGGTTTGTAGATAATGAGATAGATAGATAGATAATGAGATAGATAGATAGATAGATAGAGAGAGAGAGAGAGAGAGAGAGAGAGAGAGAGGGGGTATTGAAAGTGGATCAAAGCTGATATTTTCTAATAGACACTGTTCCAGACAAGGCATGAATCCATTTAATATAAAGAGCTAAATATGCTACTAAAAAAAGAAAAACTTGCCAGCGATAAGTGTTTAATAAAGTAGATTCTGATCAATAATAAAGAAATTCTTCTCTTTTTGTCAGAAACACCGTTCATGGAATGTGAGGACTAAAGTGCAAAACAAAGGAAACGAGAATTACACGGCTTGCGAAAGTAAACCAAAGATCCTATTTCTTCTATTCTTAAATTATAACGTGGGGTCGAGTTAGTAAGAAACCCTTGAGACTCGAACTACAAATTATTAAATTATTTTTGTTGCCATATACATTCATCGTAGTTACGTACTCTCTCATACAAAAGCTAAGCAGCGTATTTTTTACCAGTAATTTTATCGAATATTTTTATTTTTATCAGATTTAAAGCGGTAGAAAGAGGACGAGAAACAATTCGACATGTTAATTTACAAGTTCCAAAGCCGCACACAAATGGCCGATATGAGTGAATCACAACATTAGGAAATTAGAACCTTAAATGTCGACTGACAGCAACAATTCTATTAGAGGATTTTTGTCAATCAAAACCGACAGGATTTATTCGCAAAAGGCTAGTGTTGAATAATGAAACCGTGACTAAAGAGACAGTTTCGTTTTGCTTATGATTGACAAGTCATATATGTAATAACTTGGATAATTGATAGAGGTCTGTAAATATAATTCAATGCGTTAGTCTGAGTCAAAGTTACGGAGAAAGTAGACTCCGAGAAAGAATTTACTCGTCTTTGTATTTTGAAGTCAGAAAAATAGACAGAAATAACACTTGTTATGATCGACAGTGACATCAAATCATTGGCTTAATAAAAGAGACTGAAATAATTCGGTAGGCAAGTCATTTCATACTACAGAATACATGACAAATTAGTGTAGCTCCTTGAAAAGGGGCCAAGTCAAGTAAGTTATGAAATATAATTTGTGCGATATTGAACCTTTACACGGCCAGGGTCATTTTAAAGATGCCCCCAATGCCTTTAAGCATCTTCCCCGTATATTGTAACAAGCTCCACTAGAGATGCGACCAATTAACGTCAAAGATACAACACGGCGATTGAAGCCCGTCAGAAAGGGGCGAGTGTTTACTGTTTTCACGTGTAAGGAAGTTCGTTTTTCATGATTCCGATGTTTGTTATTAAACTAATGATATTGTCAAAATATTTATTATGAACTTATTTACAAACAGAAGTAAGTTCTTTTTCGAAAGCTATATATAAAACGGACGCTGCGAGCACTCCTGAAAACGATGAACATGAACATCATCATCTACCAAGGTTGTATAGCTTATTTACTTTGAGGGGATACTGGTTTGGCAACTCTGGTTGGATCCACGTTAATTACAATAAGTTGACAGGAATGCATTTATGTACTATTAATTTCCTTTACTTATATCAAACACACACACACACACACACACACACGCACGCACACACACATGCATATATATAATTATACACACACACACACACACATATATATATATATATATATATATATATATATATATATATATATATAAAGAATAAAATAAATAAACGACATGAATGAAATAAAAGAAAGACTAACTAATACTGAACAATACGTGGGATTTATCAAGATATTTTCTTGTCTGTTGCTACATTATCGATATTACTTTTGATAAAAAACATCGTAACATTTGAGCAAAATCGTGTAATGTATTCTTCAATTTTTGCCCTCCCATTTTACATTATATTACACACACACACATACACACACAATATATATAGTCATCCAAATACAGTACTGTTTCGCAACTCATCAGTGCGGCTAGACAGGCAACTACCTCAAGTAAGAATCGAACCCGCCCGTCCAGACCACATTCGGTTCTGGATATGACCTGAAACTATATCCCGTAGTGAGGCCCCAGCTTGCGGGCTTTGGGGAGTGTGGAGCCACCCTTTAATTGCCATTGCTCCCAGGTTCACTCTGACCCGGAGTGGTAGTACCTGTTAGGGTCCACAGTATGGGTTGAATAGAAACCGACTTGAAAACAACAAATATATACTATTAAAAAATTTTCTTCAAAATCTTTGGATTCGGCATTAAATAACCTGAAAATGGTTGACATGCCGTAACACAAAAACAACCAACCAACCAACCAACCAACCAACCAAACAAACCACAATCAAGGCTTCTCACTACTGCGCTATTTGGTTGCTGCTTTGCGGGTAATAAATTAACGATATTTTGACATCCTCCAAATATCTGAGCTCGATTTGTTTACACAAACACATACACACGTATATATATATATATATATATATATATATATATATATATATATATATATATATATATATCTATATACATGTAAGAATGTATGTATGTATGAATATATATATATATATATATATAATATATAAATATATATATATATATATATATATATATATATATATATATAGAGAGAGAGAGAGAGAGAGAGAGAAAGAGAGTGAGAGATACAGAGAGGGAGCGAGTGAGAAATGCTGTGAGAAAGAAAAGTTACTTGTGATATTAAGGTTCACATGTCCTGCGTTGGTCGTGTTTCGCTCCCAACGGAATATGCGCAGCACATCTACCATCGTAACATTTCGTTGATTGTTTGTCTGTTTACAAACAAGCAGTTTGAGCACTGTAAAAGTGGTGGCGGATGTCTATTTAAATAGACATTCCGACGAGTTACTTACGGGCGTCGCTTCTGTGGTCGAGTGGGAGAACTGCCGACTGTCAACACGACGGTTCTAGGTTCAATCCTTGGCTTGGGAGAGATGCTAGTCTAACGGCACTGATGAGTTGTGATACAACGAAACAAGACTGTATGTCGATGACTACAAATATATTTTAAGCCCCCCTCTTTGGGTAGAGCACTGCCGTAAATAATCTCACCCGCTACTTAATTGGCTGAAAAATGCGAAGCTCGTTGTTTGTTTGTTTACAAACAGGCGGTTTGAGCACTAAAAAGTGGTGGCGGATGTCTATTTAAATAGACATTCCCACGAGTTATTTACGGGCGTCGCTTCCTTGGCTTTGGAGAGATGCTAGTCTAGCGGAACGGATGAGTTGTGATACAACGAAACAGGACTGTATGTCGATGAATACAAATACACACACACACACATATATATATATATATATATATATATATATATATATAGCCATCCAAATACAGTACTGCTTCGCAACTCATTAGTGCGGCTAGACAGGCAACTACCTTAAGCCAGAATCGAACCCGACTTCTCACCACTACGCTATTCCGTTGCTGCTGCGCGGGTAGTTAATTAATTATATTTTGACATCATCCAAATGCCTAAGCTCGATTTGTTTACACACACACACACACACACACACACACGTATATATATATATACATGTATGAATGCATGTATATATATAATTATATATATAAGCATATATATATATATATATATATAGAGAGAGAGAGAGAGAGAGAGAGAGAGAGAGAAAGAGAATGAGAGATAGATACAGAGAGGGAGGAAGAGAGGAAGCGCGAGAGAAACAGAGTGAGAAAGAGAAGGTACTTGTGATATTAAGCTTCACATGTCCTGCGTTGGGCTTGTTCTGCCCTGAGTGGAATATGCGCTGCACGTTCACTATTTATTTCTATCACCTTGTCTTTTCCTTCTGTCTGATCTTTCGCCATTATCTATTTTAATATAAAAACTCAAACTGTTATGCTTATTCATTGAAACCGTTTATCCGCTTAGCTTTACAAGTTTCGGTTTATGAGCCACGGTTTCAAAAATTCTGCGCAAGTGTAAATAAATACAAACAGCCATAAAAGCTTTTTGGTGTTAAGCAACAAATTTCCGGCATCGTCTCATTTCTTATTAAATACACCGGAAATAATTTTTTTTTAAATTAGTTTGCGTTACAAACAGTGTCGGACAAGATTAAGGATTGAGTAGCAAAATAATCTCGATCCCTATATGACATAAAAGGAAGCAAATGATTCTAATCACGCTATGTTACTATGTAAACAATATGGAAACAATAATATCGGTAGTTTAGAAGTTAACAGTTTTAAACAAACAAAGGATCTGTTTTCAAAAATAAACAATATCAACAGAACTTAAAAAAAACAATATATAAAAATTAAAAAAAATGTGAACAATATAGATAGAAGTTTTATTTTTATAATTTTAAACAACTGAATTGTATTATTACCTGAATACATACAGTGCATAGTAAAATAAATATTAGCTGTCGTATTACCGACCCGGTATGGATCTCTTTATAAGACAAACGTACATAACTCGTTTAATACAATTTATATAAGTCTACTAGAATTTAAAATAGTTTTATTCATATAGACGTAATTACCCAACGCTAATGTTCTGAAAATATATATCCGCAAAGTTGGACGAACATACATTCAGGTATACACCTGTCTTTCATATATCGTATTATATTTGAGACTATAGCTATGTTCCTGTAAAATAACAATGCTGTCTGACATAATATTTATATGTTCTTATTGTTCGTTATGCATTCCAAACGAATTATTTATTTATTTTTTTAATTTTAAACAATATAAATAGAATTTTTAACGGTGTAAAATGGAAGAGTCATTACAGATTTGTCCTCTCCGTATTTTTCTAAATATTAATGCCGTATTAACTTTAAGGTACGTACATACGTACGTGTGTCACGGTTTCCAGATCATGAATTATTCGATCGGGCGATCCTATTTATTACAAACGAGGATACAAGGTGATAACTAAGGCTAGTGCAGCCGCTTGACTAAATACGCATTATGCAGGCACTGATAAAGATAATCCTTTCCTTTAAGAGGTTATCAGTGCTTCTCTTAAGTAACAAACTATAATATAAGATTTTGAATTGAAAAAACCATGTTCAA
>NC_136486.1:101583292-101585792 GCF_053919585.1 Euprymna scolopes | reverse complement strand
GTGCCTGGATTAAATAAAGGCTAAGAACAAAAGCTACTCAATGGTAAGGGTTGAGATGTGCAAGGTGGGCGGCGAGAAGCACTGTGACGATGGTGGTGATTGTGCAGAATTTGATTATTTAAAGGGAGGGTCTAACAAAAACTTGTTTTATATTGGACTTGATAACGACCATGTTATAATAACGCGGAAGACAGTCCCGTAACACTATGTTACACAGGCGGGTAGTTCAAGAAAAGAAACTCTGCTCGTTGAAGTCTCGTTTTATTTTCGGCAGAGAAATCGAATGAGAAAGAAAACATCGACAGTGATTGTACCTATTTACTATGCCTCCCCACGGGACAGAGTTAGACACCAGGGTCATTTTTTAACGTGGAGAAAAGGTACAAAAATAAAAATTGTCTCAGTCGTGAAGGATTTCTCCTCCACCGAAAGAGAACAAGAAAATGAAGTGCAGCATCTGAAGGACAGATACTACACTTTGATTTTGCAGAGGGAACCAAAGATTGAACCCCAGTGGAGCAGCTGCCATTAGGAAATTCTATACCGACTGCTATTTTGGATTTGCTCTTTTTTATCACTGCGAGTACACATTTTGCTATTCAGAATATTATTCTAGTGCTCTAACTATTAGGTTGGTGTAAAAGTAATGTCATTTTTAACATGAAGTTGAACGTCAAAAAGCGACATTTTGCACCAACCTGATAAAAGATTAGGTTTGATTTATTTCTAGTTTCTGTCTACTAATAATTCCACGAGATCTAGTTTTTCCTGTAATTATTTTGTTCTTTTTATTATGCTCCCCCAGCAAAAGGAGGGTGCGCATGTAAATTCATCCTTGTCTGTTCGTCCGTTCGACTATCCGCATTTTCCTTAATAACTACGCCTTGGAATTTTTGGAAATTTTGCACGAACATTAAACATGATATGAGTAAAAAAGTAACAGAACAGATTTTCCGGGGAAACCCGGGTTGTCTCCCTATAGGTGTCTTTCTGGTTAAAATGGCTAAAATTGAATCTTTTGTGCTTATTAAAAAAATGATGCCGTAGATATTTTAAAAACTTTCTGAAAAGTTGTAACTAACTGATTTCCATATAAGTTTGCTTGTCTATACTTCGCAATAATTCTTCGGTGTGCCCCAGGGGCCCTTTCAGGGCTAATAAAAACACTCCATTTTGGGGACTATTTTACCATATTTGTCCAAATTTTTATGTGTATGTCTATTTAGCATGGTGCTAAACTCAAATTTAAATATGTTAAGGTCTTGGAAATTTTGGAGGCTAAATAGGAGGGGAGCAAATGATGGACAGCCATTTCTTTTTGGGCATGGTGCTGAACAGAAATTTACATATATTAAGGCCTTAAACTGCACCATTTGTTCATTTTCACCAGGATTTGACGTTCCCCATGGACTTTTGGGGCTAAATGGGGGGGGGCAAATGCTGAACTTAGTCATTTATTTTTATGCCTCGTTCACTGTGCACTAACGGAGGGGGCATGCATGCTTCACTTGTTTATAATGCTGTTGTCTTTCATGTTTTATCATCGTTGTTATTCTATCAAAATTGGTATTTATTGTTTCGTTTCATCTTTTGGGACTATCGGATGTCTTTAATTAATATAAATACAAGCCCCCGGAACATATACCAGAAAGAACAATAGAACACCGTCTAATATTAATATGCAGTTCCTATAGACATGTGCGTAGGAAAAAGGGTTGTTAATCTATATGCCTGGCACCCGGTAGCTTGTCCCAACCTCAGTAAAACAAAACGAATAGAAATTGAGAAACAAAAAGAAGAGTATTTCCGTGCTTACTAAACACCATCTTCGAGTGTCTAAGATCTTTTTAATCAATAAGTGTCGACATGAAGATAAATTTTCTTATAAGTAAACTCCAACCAAATACTGCAAATAAATTCTTATCTAAAGTCCAAATAAGATACCTATGTATCACCCATGCACACTGGTTTATACGAGAAATGTTATATCTTCTCGAATTGATAATGTTTCTAGTAATAGCTTGAAGCTACACCTTCCACTAGACTAAATGAATTCTGATCTTAGAATTCCAGTAAGACATAGAGACCACTAAAACAGCATATATTATAAAATAATTAACTGATAATTTAGAGAGGAAAATGTATGTTCTTAAATTTTTACTAACTCAACGTGTGAGAGTTACAAGAGAACTATAATAGCATATTCCAACATCTATGCATCTTATATAATATATGGGTCCCCGACTTTTAAAAACTAAAATAAAATGTACATACACTATATATATATATATATATATATATATATATATATATATATATATATATATATATATATATATATACGTATATCTATATCTATATATCTATATCTATCTATCTATATACATATATATAGTTATATATATATATATATAACTATATATATACGTATATCTATATCTATATATCTATATCTATCTATATATACATATATATATATATATATATAGTTATATATATA
>NC_136486.1:101560792-101578292 GCF_053919585.1 Euprymna scolopes | reverse complement strand
GCTAAAATCGATAGATCATTTTCCACAAGTTTATTTTGATCTTTAGGAAAATATCTGCATATTTAACATGTGTTTTTACGAAAATCGGGGGAAATGACAATGTTATAGTGAAATAATTAAGGATTTATAAGGAATGAGAATCGGAATCAGTAATTGTATCGGAATAAGGTGAAATATTGGAATCGTTCCATCACTAATAGAAATAAAACGCAACCCGCCACAGAACGGTTAAAATTAATTCTTCTAGGGACGCGGTTATGGCTCTTCAGAAGATTAAATTACAAATATAGCACCACAAACTTACGTCTAGAATTCCCATTCCAATTTTTATCAAAATCCACGACATGAGTTAAGTACAGAAAACGCTAAAAATTTAAATCTTAAACTTAAGAAATCTTAAGAAGTTGAAAATCAAAGAATCTTTTCAAAGTAGTACGATCTGTTGACTATAGATCAAAGTTAATGCAACTAATTTGAATTTTGAAATATGAGTTCGTGCCCCCATTATGCCCCCTCTTAATCTTTTTTTTTTAAATACTCCAAGTAAAATAAATATTCGTGGATATTAATTAATTTATGTCTGATAGCTATTGTAAAAATCACACCATATTCAGGGGTAGCTGAATTTTAAGCTTCCAACCCCGCTTTTTTGCCGAAATTATACTAAATATAGTACAGAGCACCTACTATTACGTCTATCATCTGTGTTTCTAATAACATGGGAAGAGTAAGTCTTGCATATAGAAATATTTAAACATCTCCCCAAGTTTAACTTTATTATATAAATCGAGATTCGACCTAAATAGATGAAGTAAGAATGTTTCAATGTTTTTATTCACTCTTCTAAATCAGTAAAAACAATAGGGAAAGACAAAAACATAAGGTCCGTGTTTTCGATGAGGTTAACATCTACTATAAACCATGTATGGGTACTATTGCTGTATTAGTAAACGTCTATTTGAGAGTTGTTGCTGAGGTGCAGACACGTATCAGTAATTTAATTGGCCCCATCCATCAGGCGTAATGTTGCTAAGCTCAGTTTTTTTAAATAAATACTATTGTGGGCTGTGTTCTTCAGTATTATATGCTCTCTTCACCACTTTATTTGTTTCAGTTCGTTTGACTCGGTCTATTGGGTCTCCATCAAACTGTCGTTTTATACCTCATTGTGATAGAGTTTCGTATTTCAATTGTATCTTTCCAAGAACTGAAAGCCCGTGAAGCTCTCTTTCTGCTAATTGTATTCTTATCTGTAACGCTGGTATGTTCAAGATTAACGCCAGTGAGAGTCTCCTTCTATTGTGATAATCACCTTTACTTCTTGTTGCCTGTTTACATCAAGTGGCTTCATGCATTGTCTTAACCGATTTCCATAGAAAAAAATGTTTATTCTAACATAACAAGACAATAGCAATAGAACATGTCTTCAAGTTTTATAGTATTTTAACGGTAAATCATTCAGCTTATTTCCATTCCAGTTACAGTATATATATATATATATATATATATATATATATATATATATATATATATATATATATATATATATATATATATATATATATATATACATATACTAGCCTAGCCTAGGTGCCCATTTAGCTGTTTCAGAGATTTAAAAACAGGACCGATGTTAAATACATGGCTCTCCAGTGGATAATAACACTATATATATATATATATATATATATATGTGTGTGTGTGTGTGGGGGGGGTGTGGGTGGGCGTGTGTGGGTGTGGGTGTGTGTATGTATATGTGTGTCCTCGAAGAAAAAAGACATGACTAGTCAATCTCACAGATTCGTTCAGTGGGCTCTTTTCCTTCTATGAGCATTCTGAGGAGAGAGAGGTCTTAGTATGTTATTTAGTAATAAATGTTAATAAGAAATCAGCAACGTTGCTTTTTCTTCATATCGATATTTGCTGCCGACTAATGAGTTTGGGACAGAGACAGTTATGGTTAAGGTACGGGTTATTGTTAATGCTTCTACTACAAAGGGCACTGCATCACTGAATGGCGAAAACACTTAAGTAATATAAAGCCATAAAAGATGTGCATGCCTATACTTTACTCTCCTTCTTCAAGTAAAAATTGGTGCATCATCTAAGACGCTCATACTAGGGAATCATTATCGGGCTGCTCAAGCAACTTCTGTGCGGCTAGTGCAGTGCGTCGATGTAATGATATGGTCTTACTATCTCACCTGTGTCTAGTGATGGGTCGATTCCTATATTTTTTCTGACTCGAATATAATTACCGACAGTTCTAAATTCCCGATTCCGATACAATTGATTCTGATCTCATCTCTTTTAAAATTCCTAAATATTTAGCTATAGATTTACTTTTTTAATGTTTGAATTTTTCTTAAAAAGAATGTGATATGAGTATATATTTTCACAAACACAAAACGAATACACGTTTGTAGGTGATCTTGATTGAAATTTTACTGATAGTTTACTACTCATACATATTTATTATTATAAATGTTGTGGAGACGCTCACTAATTAACATAGGCGGTTGAGTGAGATATATAAAGGTATCAATCACCAATACCGGGAGAGTTCGGCAACGACCGCCAAATAGGCAAGACACCTATGTTGCCTTCAGTAAGTCAAGCAAAACACCACCTGCCGGAATATCTCCAACTGAAGTATATCTGAAGACATGTGAATATGTATATCCCTTTTCTTCCTAATATATTATTGTATACCTTTACTTTCGTGTTCTTGTAAATTAACCCCATGTAAAACAAAAAAAAATACATTTGTGCAGACACAACAATAACATTAATACAGGCAGCAGAAAATTAATTTAAACCACAACAATAAAAAAATAATCAATTTTGGAATTGCAAATGAGGCGCATTTTTTTTTTTTTTCTGATTCCTAAGCACTAAATACTTTCGAATTTTCCGATTTTTGGTTCTGATTTAACTGTCCCAACACTATTTTTGTCACATCTTCCTGCGGTGGGAGGGAGAGTAATACTGTTTGTATAACACTCTAGCGAGACGTACCGGCCACTTGCGACACATCGTGCAAATATTGCCACGTGACACTACGTCGTTCACAATATGACGCTAGATAAATGGATAGAACACGATGTCTATACTGGGAAGCAGTTAAGAAGATAAAGCTTTAAAATGACACAGGAACCTTATTACACATTAGAATAAAACTACATAGGAATGTTATTAGATTATCAAGTCAATAAGATTTACAGAAAGAGGAATAAGGGAGAAACGTCTTTAGGCCTTGGCATTTCGAAGCTAAATGTTTCTTATTCAAAAAGGAAGAAAAAATCGGCGTTATCGTCCTAATATATTTTGTTTTCTCTAACCAGGTTTTCACCTGGAAAAACGTTTTTTTTTTCTTTATCTATATCGGTTTGCCTTAGGAATGCAAATTCATTTTTCGACTTAATTTTCATTATATATATATATATATATATATATATATATATATATATATATATATATATATATATATATATTGTTTTTAATATATGTATATATATATTGTCTTTAATATATGTATATATATATATATATATATATATATATATATATATATATATATATAAACACACACACACGTTTTTATTTGGTTTTGTTAGCGATACTTGTTTGAATGAATTCAATTATTCACACGAAATGGAATTTTTATCTAAATACGAGTTGGGAATAAGTTTCCCTTTGAACAATTTGTACCCCTTTAATGGGAAGCGGCATATATATTATTTTGTAAAAAAATAATCACCCACTGACACGTGTTCCCTCGTCTACGACTTATCAGAGTTGCTAAATCTAGCGAGATTCGAAATCAGGACTCCAAGTCTAAACCTCTACCACGCGGCTATCTCGCACGACTACTGACGTGATCGCGTTTTTTTTTTTTTTGTAGATGTTTTTATTTGTGTTCGTAAGCGATACTTTTTGAATGAATTCAATTATTTATACGAAAGTGGATTTTTACCTAAATGTGAGTTGGGAATAATTTTCCCTTTGAACAATTTGGTACCCCCCCCTTAATAGGAAGCGGTATATATATATATATATATATATATATATATATATATATATATATATATATATATATATATATATTATTTAAAAAAAATAATTATCCACTGACAGGAATTTCGCCGTCTACGACTCATTGGAGTGGCTGAATCTAGCAAGATTCAAAATTCGAAATGATTAAGAAGCCTAAGCCTCTATCACGAAGACAATTCTTAACCTATATACTCAACGAATTTTTGATCTACAGACTTGGAATTTGTTTTCTCGGATATTAATATATGTGGAAAACTTTTAAATCAGTTTTCACCCAGAAAAATGCTGCTAAGGGGTAAAAGTTGGAAACTTAGTACGGGGCAGTCATCGGATTTTTAATGTTTGACAACTCTTTCACGAACACGTATGCGGGAATCACTCACATGACAACTTCCTTATGTTAAGAATAAGCAGGTTTTAATACACTTACTAAAGATCGTATATATATATATATATATATATATATATATATATATATACTGGCTTCCGATAAACACACACACACACACACACACACACACACACATATATATATATATATATATATATATATATATATATATATATATATATAACACGATCAGCCGGTCACTGGCGTGTAACTGGCTTTTTTTGTTACACTAAATGTCTTAGAAGTGGTCTCACAAAGATGTGAAGATGGCCAGTCATTAGTGTCTGTAAGACGAAATTATACCTGAGATGTTGGATGTGGGTGTGGCTCCTTTATTTTCTCAAGATGACCTCTTCACCCTGGTGGAATTCTGATTGGATTTTTTTTTCTTCGTCCTCCGGACTACTTAGTTATTTGATGGAGGCGTTCATGGCGACTCAATAAAACACACAACACGACACAATTCTAATATTTATGAGAAATCTTAACTATTTTATTTCTATGCATAAATATATGACACACTTTTACAATGTTTTACAAAAAGGATCAAAAGCAATAAATAGTTAAACTTTAAAAATTATTAGACTGATCTAGCAACAGAGATAGACCTAACTAGTTCTGATGGAAAAGGGGGTGTTCCCTATCGTTCAGGGAAAAACAGAAACGCGCGTACTTATCCCATGAAATCCAGCCGAAAAAAAGGATCGATCTAGATAGAGAATTCTTGGATTGCATTTCTGTGTATCCTTACGCTTATGGCCAAATCACCACCCTGTAGAGTGTGTTAGCAACCGTTGCACCGAGATAAGTGCCATATATATATATATATATATATATATATATATATATATATATATATACATATATATATACATATATATATTTATTTATATTTTATATATATATATATATATACACATATATACATATATATATACATATATACATATATATATACATATATATACATATATATATTTATATATATATATATATATATATATATATATCGGATCCCGTTTCGATGTCGTTCACATTAATTTCGTTGATTTTCTTTGTCAAACCATAAACTCATTCTCATAAAGCACAACGTACGGATATGATATTCAATTAATTATTTTTCCTGTCGAAAATCTGCCTTCTTTTTGTTTTTAAGCCGGTTCGTTTTTATTCGTCTTAAAATATCGGCTAAATATGTCGGCAAAATTTGTCGGTAAAATTTGGTTTCGTCTTGTTAAAAGCCTATACCTGTACTTATAATGCAAACGTGTATGTTTACTTATTCTGTACAGGGTGGTCATACAATACTATACCTAGGGTAACGTCGGTGGTGAAACATATATGCAGGTATGTAGCCGAAAATATTATGAATTAAATGTTTTCAAAAATATAGCCTTTTCTGGTTATTGAGTACGATTTTTTTAAACATGGTAACTTTATAGGCCCAATCCATATGAAGGAAACACTTACACACACACACACACACACACACACACACACACACACACACACACACACACACACACACACACACACACACACATATATATATATATATACATATATTAAACATATATATATAAACATATATATATAAACATATATATATAAACATATATATATATAAACATATATATATGTGTTTATGTTTATATATATGTTTATATATATATGTGTATATATATATATATATATATATATATCCCAGATATCCCAGAAACTATTTAACTTAGTCTGATAATGGACTTCCCAGGTTTTATTATACCCTTTTTCTATGACTTCTAAACACCATTTAAATAACTTTAAAATAACATTTTCAATATATGTGCCGAAAAGCAAAATATTTGTTTATTTACTAGCTGAACGTTTTGCTAATTGCATTTTATTTCCTCTGATGATATGAGCCATTATGGAAAATCCATGGATTAAGGAAATAAATATAATTTTTCTCCATTTATCCCTTGTTTCAAACAATAAATTCTTAACTAAATTATATTTGTATATATTTTAATCTACAGAATTTAACTTTAATCATTAAACTATATAATATATTAGACTGTTCAACCCGTTAAAACCCGGCAGATGTTATAGCAAGTTGACTTAGGATGAGTGTTTTATGCTAAAGTGATAGCTAAATATGGTAAATGTCTGCTCATTTTTACATTAAATACTAATCCCTAATAATATCTAACTGTGCATCGAACGAATATCATAATACTTAGTCTGCTGCACCATATGATAACAAATAGCCATACAAAATTTCAACCAGATCGGCTCAGTAGTTTTCGAGGATAAGTGGAATGGACAGTCAAACAGAGTAAGAAAGATATAATATAATATAATATAATATATATATATATTTATATAAATATAAATTTATATATATATATGTATATATATATATATATATATATATATATATATATATATATATATATATATATATATATATATATAGTTACTTATAACGGACCTGGTATTAAAAACATTAATAATTTTAAAAAATGCAGTGCAATACAATACTCATAATCACATATGTTGCTACAAGATTTAAAACGCCGGAAGAATGTCAACATTTTAATAAATCAGGATGAGTCAACATTTCTCCAGTAAAATGATTCTATTCTTTTCCAATATAAAAGCGTAGGACAAGTGAATTCGAAATTAAGATGGAGTATAAATTATCAAGAGGTAAAATTCGATGTAATTCACATTATATTTCTTTCATATTATAGAAATTTTAATGTGGAATTAAACAGATAATTGCGAACAAGCTTTATTTGTTTTTTTTTCGTTCAAAATGGCGTCCTTTTTATCGTCCATATTGGTTGGTTTTACTGCGCATATCATTTTCCTCGACTCTTGAAAAGTTAACGCCTCACAACGTAAACTAGCGCTAATGAAAACGGAACGGCTGTCGATGTGTATATTGGAGCCCGGTTCATTTCACACACCAAGCGGCCCTTGTAATCTTGCATATTACTCTGAAGAAATTAATTACACGAATGGAGATCGCCATCAATAATTATTCCATCTTGTCAGGTACCTTTTGAAAGACGTTTATCTTTCTTTGTCGCTTTTTCTTCAATGTCGTTTTAACCGGAAAATAGTGGAGGAGTATTTTCATATATTTTTTTGGATATTTTATTTTTTTGTCTTAAAGAGAAAAAGCCAATATTAAGAAAGAAAAAGAAAAAAGACCGTATCAAAGTGAAAGAATAATAAAAAGCTTCATTTTGTAACCCGCCATCAAATCGCAAAGCGGAGGTAGACTTTGATGAGAGAGAGATAACGAGGAAGTAATGTAGCTTATTATTTGATATATTGTCCTTATAGTTTCCTATAATTTTGAACGGGCAATTATCTGATTTAATAGGGGAAAAGAAAAGAACTGCCATTTCGAGTGTACGCTTCCCTCCAAAAAAAGATTTGTAAAATATGCAAGCTTTTTTTTTTTTTTTAAATATGGCGACTGGTCAATTAAAGATTGTATTATAACACCCTCGCACTTTCCATTTTGATGTGGCTCTTTCGATTTCTAGAACACATATGTATAACTATTTTCATAATCAAACAACGCGGAGGCTAACACAAGCCAGGACGTGCACCAGGGGTCCTAGACTCGAGTTTCGCTCTTCTTTAGGGTTATCGGTAAAAACATATTAGAATCCAGGATTCGAAACCAGAGTCACATGCATGCACCCTATGTCACCACACCACTTATGACAAAGTTTATTGATTAACACCGATCCAGCAAACAACATAACCTGATTGTGGAACATATCCCTATTTATTCTCAACAAAATATAGTCATCCAACAACGAAAATATATAATTATTACAATAATAACTTTAATACCTACGGACACTAGTGGTTCATCCTTTCGGGAATCATCAGTGCAGGGTGACACGATTACTACGGGTCCTGAGATTCGAACTCGGCCATGAAGCCATCTCTGACTCTGTTAGCAAGGAACTAACCTCAAGGGCAATCTCAACCGCGAGATATATCGTTGAAATTCTTTAACATTTCTTTTTTAAATGTCGTAACATCCGGTCGTAGCGATCTAATGATTATAACATCATGATCTGCGGGTATCTGGTAATTGGTTCGAGTCAGCAAACCGGGTTTCGCTCTTATTTTCAAAGCCGAATCGAGAGTTGTTTTTTTTTTTGTATATGGAAACGAATTCAAACAGAGAAACGACTAAAATAAATCTATCGCTATGATAATCATACAACGGAGAGGAAACGCCTTAGAGATTAATCGCGTCCAGACCCAAACGACACTCCGTCTACTTACAGAGAGAAGGTCTCTTTAAACGGACGTGAATAGACTTCAAGACCCTAAGGTGAAATAATGAATGAGCATGACTTAGGATGGAAAAGGAATCACTGCTGAAGTTCATTGCACATCGTGGGTTTTTAAGTAAATGATCCGTTATAGCAGGACCACACATATTACTCAAAAGTCCGTTGATCGGTAGATTCCATTCCTGATTTTTCTGGGTACATGTTGTTAGACCCGACCATCTAACCTAGGAGTCGTTCTGCCAACGTAGTTGCCACTACAACTACATTTACATTGATAAGTGACATTATTCATATGATGGAGAGGGCGGAACGTCCTTTCGAGAGGATGGCAATAATGGTTTTCTTGAAAACACAACACATACATTGGAGGCAAAATAGCAATGTTCAACAGCTGAGCTAATCTGTTTGGCGAATTTTTCACTTATTGTTCCTAACCAAGATAAACGAATGTAAATTGGACATTTAGCCATCATCTTGGATTTTATTTGATAAACATTGTTTATTTTCCTTTTTATGACAGAGTTAATCACATCAAGATGGTGCGCATTATTGGACAACGTATTTGATGATCGTGTTTAGATCCTCATCCAATTTAGATTGTGAACAAATCATGAGGGCACGGTGTGTTAAGGTCCAATTTAAATTGTACTTTTGATTGTTAGGGCAAAATTAATCCCAACGTGTATACAGCCCCGTAGACGTTGGCTTACGGTAAATTGATGTAAGATAACTTGATGGAGTTTTCGTTATCAATATATCAAGGAAGGCTAAAGTAGAAGTGCTTTCTTCCTCGTAGGTATACTTTAACACAGGATGAATTTTGTTGAGGAAAGTTGAGAATTTGTTTGCTTCTTTTTGGTTATTGAATAGGCAAAATGTGTCATCTACATATCGAAAGTAGACTAGTCCTATGGCCTCATAAAACCGCTAGTCTACTTAAAGTCCTGAAAAACTCTACATTTACACACCTGTTAGAGGTCACACCCAAAAGGTTGTTTATTCAGATGTTCTTCAAAATTAAAGCTACAGGTACATATTTACCAGTGTTCGGGTCTGCATTACTTTAAACTAAATTTCAATTATTTCATCAACAGAAGAGATTACTAATGTCATATTTACATACATTGTAGATTAAATGATTAAATCAAAAGGAGATTTAACGTTTTTCAGATATGCACTATGATATATATAAATAAAATAATAATAGTAATTCTTACATCATATTTTGAAAAAAAGAAGGACTAAAAAATAGAAGATTAAACTAGAAAAGAGAATTAAAGCTACTGGCGAGACCTATATAAAAATGCAACTACTACTCTTGCCTCAGGCGATGTGGAAAAAGTAGCCATTATGAATTAATGTTTTGTTTAAAAAATAAGATAATTGTGCAGTAGGGCGTAATATTCAAATATATCAAATACAACCTGGCAACGCCGGGCATTCACACAAACACACACACACACAAACACACACACACACACACACACACATATATATATATGTAAGAGCAAACAGTTAATAAAACATGTTAAAAACACTTTGAAAAAGAGTTAAAACATATTTAATCTTAAAAGGAAACACTTGATAAGTGGATAGTCCTTAATCCGCGGAGTTTCGAAGAAATACTTTCCTTCTCATCAGGAATTAGCAAAATGCGGGATCGGATTTTGCATACAAAAGTATTTGATGAAACTACAAGTAAGTCAAAGATCTTACTTGATAACAAAAAGTGAAACAGAGAGAATATGGTGAAGAAAAAGGTGATTACACGTGAATGGATAGTCTGGTGAAAGGTAAATAATCTAATGAGAGTAAAATCCAAAAATATAACTCCAAGAAAGGTAATTGTGTTTCTATTTGCACAAGTAAAATCCAAGGAAATCACGTAATTGGAAGATGGTCCAAAATAATCCAAAAGGCCAAAATCCATGGAATAATTCACAAATATGTACAAGTAAAGAAAAGGGGAAAATTCCAATAATATTAATAAAAGAAAAATAAGATATGCTTTTCACACGACTGCCGAGACATAATGAGAAAGATCAGGGAAGAAGAAGAAGAAGAGGAAAAAAATTAAATGGTGATAGAATTAAATATACGATAGAAAAGCAAATGTCAAAATGACCCAGAAAAAAATGATGTTAAAAGGCGCGACAAAAATATAGGGCAAAAAATAGGTCATCGGAAATGTGCAGGTTATTACTTAATAAAATGTCAGCAAGAGTTGTTAAAAGACACTAAATGGAATAAAAAAATTAATAAATAAATAAAAAATAAATAAATAATAAATAAATAATAAAATATAAAAATAAAAAATAAAAAAAATTAAGGGGAGAGGATGGCCGGTATCTGCAAATTCAGGATAAAGCAAGTCAGTATGTAAGTAAATGCATATAGTAAAATATAAATATACATGCAGGATATATATGTGTGGGTAGATAGGAATATTTAAAGACTAAGACGGGAATTGCAGATAAAAAACCGGCCAAACAAAGAACAAATAAAGAAGTAAAATGAAGGATTATTAGGTTATAAAGTATTAAGAAAGTATGTAGAAAAAACGATAAAGTTAAAGAAGAAGTATATATCTATCTGAAAGATTAAAGTAATAACTATGTAATTTCAAAATTACCGTAATTAAATTTGGACTTATGTTTACAGAAAGAGATCAGTTCGTTTTTAGAATTTATTATATTGTTACTTTGAGGGGAAGTAATTATAGTGATAGCTTCGGTTGTGCAGAGGCGACATGACTTAGAGCCTGGACTTAACTTTTTTTATGATAGTCCATTTCATTGATATATATATATATATATATATATGTTATAATCAAGTTTTCTCGTAATATATAGCAATATTTATGTAAGAAACTTAATGCAATTCCAGAGAAATATAGTGAACATTTACAATTTTTGACGGTATCTGTTTTGTAGCGAAAAATCAATCACTATTATAGCAATCAGTAAATCTAATATGCGCTTAACTAATCAGCAGAAATAGCAACAATCCATCTATGAAAAGGAAATCAAGTGCGTTTTGACATAATTAAAATCCGAGAATTCGAAGAGAAGCTGCAAATACCTTATAATATATTTCCATTACGCCATTTTGAATTTTAGAAATAAAGTAATTAAAACCAACTCTTCGTACTAACATGATCTATTAACTTATGAATATCTGCCAAAATGTGCTATTTAATAATTAGTAACTTTATTAATTCCAATTAATGTATGCATACTTATGAAAATAACATCAATAATTATAAACTATTATACATGTTTGCGTATACGAAACTAAAATAACCTAAACAAAAAAAAACTAGTTTACCATTCGCGGTTATATTATATAATTTATTAGTTTGAAATGAAACCATGCATAATTCATTTCACTTAACTGTTATAATCAAGTTTATTACTATTTCAATTATAATTCTTACTGTTAGTTTATTCTAAACCTATAATTATGTTTGGATAAGATTAAAAGTTTTGCTGGATATTCAGTTGTTTATCTTAAGCGTAAAAAAAGTTAAAAGTAATTTCATGTATATATATTAATATATTAATATTTCATGTATATATATATATATATATTAATATATTAATATATCGATGTATTTGGTCTAAGGAAGGTTCCTTAGACCAAATACATCGATATATTAACTTACTTATTTTTTATGATCTACATACAGTACTGTTACGCTGTGTCACAGCTCATCAGTGCGACTAGAAAGGCAACTACCTCAAGCCAGGATTGAAACGAGACTGTCCAAACGACAGGCAAGGCTTCTCACCATTATGCTATACGGCTGCTGGTGTGCGGGTAGTGAATTAACGATATTTTGACATATATAAATAAGCTGGCATCCCGGACGTAAAATGTTTTTTTTTTTTTTTTAATTTATGCAGATTCGTATTTATAATCAGAGAGTCTATTCTATATTGATAATTATATTGTATCTAATATTGTGTAATGATTTCAAAAGTTAAATATATATATATATATATATATATATATATATATATATATATATATATATATATAACTTGAGTGCCATTAGCTAGAATCGAAATCAAACCATTAGTTCTCTAACCGTATTCGCAATCACTAAGGCTAACGATACATGCATAACAAGTTAAACATATAAAGGTGCATTTGTGCATGCCAAGATCATGCACAATACGTCAAACTACGCCTGCAAAGTTGCACTCTTACAATGTTTATACCTTAGTGGCAATCTTATTATTAAATACAAATAGGTTTTGTTGCACAGTTCATAATATCTCATATATCAAGTTTCAAATTTGTAGACCAAACAGTGACAGGGTAGTTTGGTAGAGACCGTTCAGAGATAGAGATAGAGCTTTACTCTAAATGCGGCTGCAAATGATATGCAGTTATGCACAATGTAAAAATATACACAGTTAAAACTGTAATAGTCTAATAAAACGGAAAAAAAAGTAATTAATAAATGTTCGTTTTTAACAAAAAAATATGCAAATTAGCTATCCTTTATTAAGTTGCTGAATTTGTCTTTCACCCCTAAGTAAATAAGGAAGTTTATTCACCTTTAAAATGTGGGCTTTTAATATCTATGTCAGTGCGACAAATAACTCAATAATGTACACACACACACAAACACATATATATATATTATAAAGATTAATGAGTGTAAATTGTAAATTATAAATCAGTTTCAAACAAAAACAACATTGATTTTCTTTGATTTAATTTTGAGTTTGTTCATCCTTTTGAAACTGATTTATAATTTATAATCTATATGATTATAAAACTCAAATGACCTTGTAACGAGTGATGTAACACACTTTCTGGTTTACGACATCCGGTTGCGCATGCGCGCATAAACATTACCCCATAACAACGCAAGCAAATACACACAAATTGCTTCTTTTGCAGATTTTGATCTGCGCACTGAAGTATTAACGTTATCATTTAGAAATTATTATTTAACATGGGAAGAGTGGGGGTGTTTTGCAACTATTCTTTATTACAACTATACTGTCGCTATTTTCTTACAACTAAACAACTTTACAACTTTTTTTAATTTTTTGTTTACATTTCTAGATACAAAATAGTTGTCTGAGAACGGTGAATTTTTTATACATTTACTAATCTGTTTCACTATTAGTTTTATTTTGTTTATTTAGGTTTTATTTTTTGCTTCAGGTTTTATTAATTATTTTTTTTTAGATTTTAAGTTTCTATAACTTGGTTGAAGGATTCCAACATGGATTTTTCATTCTTATATTTCCCATTGGTAGGTTCATGTGCGTTTTTGCTGCTAAATGACTTTCGTCGGCGTTCGATTCGTAGGAAAATCATGTGTAATTTTCGATTTTTGAGTGATTATTTGGAAAAATAGGAAACTTTACACGTGATTTTTCATTTTAATATACTTTCATAAAAATGTTTCTGTTATATACAAATCTATTTCCTTTACGTCACAAGTCTCACGCTCATACATGAATTCCATAGCTAATATAACATACTGACCCAACGGGTCACTGGTAGTCTAGTTTACAATTATTAATCTTTATAATCAATATAATTATAGCTCTAGGATAAAAATATACCTATTGAGCTTATTATACATCTACTGTACTATGAGCACTATTCTTTTAAAGTATTAATACATTAAAATAAACATTGCTCTTTAGACTGCAGATCGAATTCTTATTATAAAATCTTATATATATATATATATATATATATATATATATATATATATATGTGAGTAAATGAACTATATATATATATATATATATATATATATAACTACTTAATTTACTCACATAAAATAAATATACGAAAGTATAGATTTATGCGTAAACTTTAAGTATTTACTTCAAAAGTGCTCAATACGTAGGTAGAGCTAGTTAGAAATGTATAAAATATATATGGCGATTAAGCTACACTTCAGGCTGAAGAGTCCCAGAGTGGATGAAACGCGGAATATTCAGTGTAGCTTAATCGCCATATATATATATATATATATATATATATATATATATATATATATATATATATATATATATATATATATATATATATATAGTGGACCCTCAACATACAAGCTACCCGAGTGACGACAAAATTCGGGATACGAGATGGCTCCAGAGCAAAATTCTTCCTCTACATACGAGCGAAAATCCAAGTTACGAGTTTGCAGATGCAACTGCTAGGTGATCGAGTATGTAGTGTTTCACTAGGTGTCATTAATGGTGCCATTTTAATTCGAGATACGAGCTTCATCGAGGGACGAATCAATCTTGTATTTCGGGGGCCCACTTTATTTATATCGAACTATCCACTTATCTTGCGTTTCCTTTTCAGATTAAATATGTGTTTAACTCTTTTTCAAAGTGGTTTTTAACATGTTTTATTAACTGTTTGCTCGTATATATATATATATATATTAATATATATATGTATATATATATATATATATATATACTTCATTTACTCAAATAAAATTAATATACGAAAGTATAGATTTATGCGTAAACTTCAAAAGCCATATATATTTTATATATTTTATAAATTACTTTATATATTTATAAATTTTATTAATTAATATATATATATATATATATATATATATATATATATATATATATATAGTCATCCACATACAGTACTGTTTCGCTGTTTCACAGCTCATCAGTGCGGCTAGACAGGCAACCACCTCAAGCCAGGATTGAAACCCGACTGTCTGTATGGCAGTTCCATCCATACATATATATATATATATATATATATATATATATATATATATATATATATATATATATATATATATATATATATATATATATATATGTATGGATGGAATATCTTTTCTAAAATTCTAAATTGTTTCACTATCAATTGTGATTCCAATACAAGAATAGACAATTGAAGCCAACGAATGAAACCCTCCCACTTCTAACCAATGCCATCCAACCACTCCAATGCCAACATCTTTGGCTGCTCAAATAAATCCCCAAATGCCTGATTCTTCGGCGCCGGTTGGGCAGTGACAGGTAGGTATGTGCCGGTCCCACATTTCTGAAAGTCTACGGCGTTTCACTAAATGGGGCGACGCATGCGGGAATAAAAGCACTCTGTCAAGTTCTATAAGCATTACAAAGAAATAAAAAAGAAACACTTGGGTGAGCAAAAGTATATAGAATTTCGTACGATTCTTGATAATTCCTATAATATATATATATATATATATATATATTTATATATGATATATATATATATATATATATTGATATATGATATTAGCATTCTGTTTTATCATTATGTGGTTTAGTTGCAGTTATATTCATTAAGAACTGCTTTAAAGCTTCACCGCCCACTTATTTTACGAACAAATTTCAAGCAATTATTACAGTTTATAGATCACCTTCTCATCTACATTGCGAATTCTTTTTTCAATTTTTGTTCAGTAAAACAAAGTTTTGATGAATTTTCTGATGTTAAAAATCATCCAAATATGTAAGAAGGTGAGCGACACTTTTTATGACTGGTTTCCATCGCAACCACGTCGAGTGAAACAGATAAAATGAAAGAATGAAAGGGAGATAATTAGGGGGGATTTTATTGAAAGCAGACGAGTTCCGTACATTGTTATTACATATGTGTTTATGGGGACAAGAAAATGAGACTGAAATTAAACAAATAACAAGTGAATTTATTGGAAGCATTGAAAATCATGGATTCAAATAGAAAAATGCGAGCATGAAAAGTAATATGGTTAAGCTTAAACATGGAAAAGTAAAGGACTAGCTTATAACTGAAAGTATTTCAGCGTTTACAATTTTTAAAAATTCAATTTATAACATTATATAATCAATTCTTAATGCTGCAATATTTTAAGTTATAAATTTATTATAATTTTTACTAGAATATATTTCTTTTCCAGTTTTAAGAAGTGGTCCTTTTTCATGTTTAAATTTAACCATATTACTTTTTATGCACGTATTTTCCTATTCTAAGTTAATTATTGTTTCATCTTTTTTTTCTGAGGAAAATAACTTTTATTCCTGATGGTATGGATAAACTTAAGATACAAATCACTTTTAACTTTAACGTTTGAACCATTTTGTACATCCGGCCAAGCAAACAGTTTTAAACCTTATCCTCGAATGGCATCTGGAGTTTGATAACCGGTGACTTTTTTGTTGAAAAAAAATCCAAAAAAACTATCTCACTATTTCACTTCATGGAATTATCTCACTCATTTTCAATCTTTACTGGTAAATATTTCTTTCTCGCTATTTCTTTCGCCAGGTCTCTTTTTCTCTTGCACCGTCTCTTTTTATCATGCCCCAATGTAGCTTTACCTGTCCAAACATATATCTATTTTATATTTCTCACTATATTCTAATTCTCACTTTATTTCAATGTTATCTGATGGTGTAAATTTTATAGTTGTTACCGGCCCATCAATTCATTAAAGTGGTGCGTGCCTTCGTGATAACGACATTACAGCAACTAGCAAATGAAGACCGTCTGGTCGAGGGAATATGCCTTGTGTGAAATGAAGAAGAAAAGCCACGCCGCACGCCCGGGTCGCTATGATTTTAAAAGCCGGCCCGGTGCCCTTACGCAAAAATTCAATAGTAGACCATGGACTCACAGCGACTAACTTAACATATTTGGAATCAAATGCGAGTCTAACAGCAATCATTCTATCCGCCTGAAATTATTCATGCTGAGATTTACGCATCAA